>NC_089847.1:143129053-143354053 GCF_035609145.1 Eleutherodactylus coqui | reverse complement strand
CCAACCTTCACCCTCTAACCCTCTAACCCCAACCGTAACCTTCACCCTCTAACTCTTACCCTATCCCCTTAACCCTAACACAAACTCTATCCCCAACCCCAACCCCAACCCGTCTTAACCCCAACTAAAAAAACAATGCATTGAACTTTCCTTTCTATTAGGGTGGACGCAGACTTGCGATATTTTCTCTCTTGTGCTGCGAGAGCACGAGAAAACTCCCGCCTCGCAGCGCAAGAAAGAGGCCGGTATAGAATCGGCATATGGCAAGTGGTTTCAAGGGGGCCAGCGACAGCAGCACTAGCCCCATTGAAAGCATAGGGAAAATGCCGCGGACTTCTGCCACAGCTGTGGCAGGAGTTTCCTTCATCCCGGCGGGAACGAAGGAATCCTCTGTCACAGCTGTGGCAGAAGTCCGCGGCATTCTATTCCATTGCTTTCAATAGGATCGGCACTGCTGCCGATCCCATTGAAATCAATGCTTTCTGCCAAGCCCCGCAGAATGATTATCAGGGAAGGGCTTGAAATATAAGCCCTTCCCCGATAATCATCAATGATTGTGTAAAAAAATGTTAAAAATTATTACTCCCCTCTCCTGCGCTCAGCCGCGTCTTCCTGCTGGCTCCCGACACTGCTATTAAGCTCTTTCAGCAGTCGGGGATTTAAAAATCTTCGCCTCCTGAAAGGGCTGTGCAGATTGGCTGAGGGCTCAGCCAATAGCAGCTACTGCTGAAAGAGCTTAATAGCAGTGTTGGGGAGCCAGCAGGAGGACGCGGCTGAGCGCAGGAGAGGTGAGTAATAATTATTTTTACACACTTATTGATGATTATCGGGGAAGGGCTTATATTTCAAGCCCTTCCCCGATAATTATTCTGAGGGGCTTGGCTGAAACCATTGCTTTCAATGGGCTCGGCAGCAGTGCCGATCCCATTGAAAGCAATGGAATAGAATGCCGGGGACTTCTGCCACAGCATATGGCAGAAGTCCCCGGCATTCTCCATCTCTTTTCAATGGGGCTAGAGCTGCTGCCACTGGCCCCATTAAAAAGACTGCCGATATGTCGGCGTGGTGCCGATATCCCGGCGTCATGCCGATTTTTTTCTCGCACTGCGATGCGAGACTTTAACTTTAGTCTTGCATCGCTGTGGAGAAAAAAAAAATCGCCAGTGGGTGTCCACCCTTATACCACTTAGAAGTTTTTGAACTTTTTTAAGTACATTAAATATAAAGGGGCCATATCTGTAAGAATTTTAAAAGTATTTACACAAGACCCTGCCACACACACCCTAAATAAGTATGTGCACAGAATTATCGTTCATCATTCAAATTATGCAGGCATTTATGCTCAATGATTATCATTCAACTTCCCATGATCCAGCAAACATCTGAACCATAACCGTTCACTGTAAAAAGGTCCTATGTCTGCCCTCTTGCACTGCAGATATGTTTGTTATTTTATTTATCTGTACAGTGAGATAAATGTCACCTACCAATTTTTTTCTGTTACACCACTTAGAAGTTCAATCATTCTTATTCGCTGCATGAGGGCTCAGTCACATGGACGTTTTTCCGCATGTCAAAAAATTCATGGATGGGTGAGTGCTGCCTCTGATTGGCTGAGCACTTTGATCAATCAGAGACAGCCCATTCAGCAAGCGGGTAAAATCCCCGCCTGCCGAATACTACTCAGAGCAGTGCAGCTGCAGACAGGGGAGTATACTTTTTTTTTTTTTTACACATTTTTAGACTGATTTTCAGGGAAGGGCTTATATTTTAAGCCCTTCCCCGAAAGTCACTGCAGCGCTTGCTGGCAGCCAATTGCTTTCAATGGAGTCGGCTTTTTTTGCCAGCTACATTGAATTCAATGGGAGAACATCGCTCTCCTCTGCCACAGCTGTGGCAGAGGATTTCTTCATCTCGGCGGGGAGTCCATTTTCACTAGACACTGTGACAGCATTGTCACAGTGCCCAGTGAGGCCTTAGTCAGACGGGCGTTTTTAGCCGCGATTTGCGCATGCGTCCGGCGATTTTATAAAACCATTGCTTTGCAATAGTATCGGACACATAAGCCCTTTTTATGCGCTCGTCCGATAAATTATAGAACAAAAAAAATCGCAGATCGCACCTATCTGCGATTCCTGTTCTCTTCTGTATATGCGCTCAACGGGGCCGGCGGCAGCAGCGCCGACCCCATTGAGAACATATAGAAGACAAATCATTCTTCTCTGCCACAGCTGTAACAGCTGTGGCAGAGAAGAACGATGTTTGCCCATTGAATTCAATGGAGCGGCAATACAGCCGCTCCATTGAAAGCAATGGGCTGCCGGCGTGCGCGGGGTGAATTGTCGGGAAGGGGTTAAATATATAAGCCCTTCCCTGCAATTCATCCTAAAATGTGTTAAAATAAATAAAAATTGTATACTCACCTTTCCGCTGCAGCCGGAGCCCAGCCGCAGCCGCTGTCAGTTCTCCTGACCAATCAGAGGCCGGTTTCACTCACACACCCATTCATGAATTCATGAATGGGTGAGTGACTGCTGCCTCTCAGCGCTGAGCCAATCAGGGGCAGGTCTGACTCACATCCATTCATGAATTCATGAATGGGTGTGAGTGAGGCATGCCTCTGATTGGCTCAGCGCTGAGCCAATCAGGGGGCAGGTCTGACTCACACCCCCTTCACACCCACTGCAGGACGGCCGCGCGGAGCTCCGGCTGCCGGGAGAAGGTGAGTATACAATTTTTTTTAATTTTAACACATTTTAGGATGAATTGCAGGGAAGGGCTTATATATTTAAGCCCTTACCGACAATTCATCCCGGGCTCGCCCGCAGCGCATTGCTTTAAATGGAGACGGCTCTATTGCCGTCTCCATTGAATGCAATGCGCTGGACAGCTCCGGCCCGTTTCTAATTAAACGCGGCTAGGAGCAGATTTTCGGGCGATTTTCGGGCGACTTGCGCGCACCGGTCACGCGATTTGCGGATGCGCATCCGTCATGCGATCCGCAAATCGCGCGAAAAAACGCCCGTCTGACTAAGGCCTGACAATGGGACTCCCCACAGAGATGAAGAAATCCTCTGCCACAGCTGTACCAAAGGATCACAATGTTCTCTATATGTCAATGGGGCCGCCGCAGCTGCTGCCGGCCGCACTGACCACAGGTGAAACCCCTGGATGTGACAGCATCCAGGGGTTTCACATCCAAGGAATCCCCTGTTTCAGCTGTCACAGACACAGCAGGGGATAATGGGCAGCGCCCTTTTTGAGCGAATAAACGCTGCTAGCAGCGTTTTTTTCTGGTGTGACGCCCGCTTCGGTCACGCAAATTTTTGAATGCATAACTGAAAAAATTTGGGTGTCAAAATGCCCGTGTGACTAGGGGCTAAGAGTGGACACCCACTAGCGATATTTTTCCCTGCGATGTGACAGAGATGATTATGAAACCAATGGTTTTCAATGGTTTCCTACTCATTTGCGATTTTCAGTAGAACTTTGCATCGCAGAGAAGAAATCTGCGATATCGCTCAGTGTTTGCAATGGGGCCAGCGGCAGCAGCTCTAGCCCCATTGAAAACATAGGCAGTATATCGCAGACTTCATGACAGCTGTGCCAGAAGTCCAGGATGCTATGCCATTGTTTTCAATGGGGTCGGCGCTGCTGCCGGCTCCACTGAAAGCAGTGGGATTTAGGCACCCACCGCAGCATGATTTTCAGGGAAGGGCTTGAAATATAAGCCCTTTCCTGAAAATCATTCCTAGCTGGCGAAAAAACAAAATAATATACTCACCTCTTCTCCGCCCAGGCGCGTGCCTGCGCCTGCGCTGGCTCCCCTGCACTGCTGTCAAGCTCTCTCAGCAGGCGGGGATTTAAAAAGCCCCGCCTCCTGAAAGTACTGTGCTGATTGGCTGAGCACTCAGCCAATTACAGGCAGCACTTACCTATTCATCAATGAATGGCTAAGCACTGTCTGTAATTGGCTAAGCACTCAGCCAATCAGCACAGCCCTTTAAGGAGGCAGAGATTTTTAAATCCCCGCCTGCTAAAAGAGCTTGACAGCACTGCAGGGGAGCCAGTCGGAGGACACGCCTGAGCGGCAGAGAGGCGAGTACATAATTTTTTTTTTTCACCAGCTAGGGATGATTTTCAGGGAAGGGCTCATATTTCAAACCCTTTCCCAAAAATCATGCTGCGGGGATTGCCAAAAATCCACTGCTTTAAATGGGGTCAGCAGTGGGATAGCAATAGAATAGCATCCTGGACTTCTGTAACAGCTGTGGCAGAAGTCCGCGATATACTCCCTATGGTTTCAATGGGGCTGACACTGCTGCTGTTGCTGCCGCCGGCCCCACTGAAAGCATTTTGCAAAATCGCGTTTTTTTGCGCTGCTAGTGTTTTTATTCTCTCCTGCAGCACAAGAAAAAAAAACCGCTAAGTGAATAAGAATGACTGGACGGTCGTTTTTTTAAACAATGATTTTATGCCTGAATAGAATGAAAAATGAATGAAAAATCGAACAATGTATTGTTATCATTCGATCATTGGCTGCATTTAAACTGAACATTATACTCTTGCATGTTTGACCGATATCATTATATGTAAAAAGCGATTGATTCCTTTCATTTGCATTCAGGGCTTCTGTCTCAAAGCCGTTTTCGGCACCGGAGACAGTAATCCAGGACAAAATCTCAAGGCGTGCAGAAAAATGTTGTGTAAACATAGAATTACTGAGAGAAGCAATTACTCAGATAGCTATCTACACTCTACAATGAAATGAGAACTTGCAGCATCATGTGATCATCATGTGGTCTTTCTCAATAGAGCCTTCTACTGTTGGTAATCACTGTCTATGCATGAGAAAGCAGCTGTTTGAATAGTAAATATATAGCCATTTTGTATCATGTCATATTGTTGTCATTTTCCTTTAACAGGAACTTTGCAGATTTACTGGAAAATCAAGGTTGTGGAGCAATTTGAGACAAGAAAACCAGACTACTCAACCTCGGTGATATCATCACCAATTCTCTAAAACAAGGCCACTTTACAGGAGTCTCATGAGAAATAGTTCCAATTGACCAGAGAGAAATCCTGACTCTAACCAAGACGTCCCTGTTCTTGTTTAGTTTTAATCTATATATATAAAATTGAATGTATGTCTGTGTGTCTGTCTGTTTGTCCTTTATGCACTACTACACCATTCACCCGATCGTCATGAAACTTTGGGAAGTTGTTGAGTACACTCCTGGGAAGATTATAGGCATAGTACAACTATCCTATGATAAATGGCGCGCGTGCGAGAACAGTTACACACCCCCCCCACGCAGATCTTCGATTTCCATCATTGCCACTAATTCTCTCACTTCCCGATATCGTAGAAACATGAAATTTGGCACGAGCATTGATTATGTCATAAATAGGAAAAGTTAATGGGTCCAAACTCGATTATTCAATTTTAAGCGCCAAAAAATTAGCGTCCAAATTTTACGTACGGAATCTAATTTTCTCGCTTCCCTATGCAATACAAACTTGAAATTTGGCACGAGCATTGATTATGTCATAAATAGGAAAAGCTAATGGGTCCCAACTCAATTATTCAATTCTAAGCGCAAAAGAATTAGTGTCCAAATTTTACGTACGGAATCTAATTCTCTCACTTCCCAATGTCATAGAAACTTGAAATTTGGCACGAGCAATGATTATGTCATAAATAGGAAAATTTAATGGTCCCAACTCGATTATTTAATTCTAAGCGCAAAAAATTAGCGTCCAAATTTTACGTACGGAATCTAATTCATCACTTCCCAATGTTATAGGAACTTGAAATTTGGCACGAGCATTGATTATGTCATAAATAGGAAAAGTTAATGGGTCCCAACTCGATTATTCAATTCTATGCGCAAAAGAATTAGCCTCCAAATTTTATGTACGGAGTCTAATTCTCTCACTTCCTGATGTCATCTATATATCTATATATATAAAATTGAATGTATGTCTGTGTGTCTGTCTGTTTGTCCTTTATGCGCTACTACACCATTCACCCGATCGTCATGAAACTTTGGGAAGTTGTTGAGTACACTCCTGGGAAGATTATAGGCATAGTACAACTATCCTATGATAAATGGCGCGCGTGCAAGCGCCGTCGACAGTTACGCCCCCCCCCCCCAACGTAGATCTTCGATTTCCATCATTGCCACTAATTCTCTCACTTCCCGATATCGTAGAAACATGAAATTTGGCACGAGCATTGATTATGTCATAAATAGGAAAAGCTAATGGGTCCCAACTCGATTATTCGTTTCTATGCGCAAAAGAATTAGCGTCCAAATTTTACGTACGGAATGTAATTTTCTCACATAGAAACTTGAAATTTGGCACGAGCATTGATTATGTCATAAATAGGAAAAGTTAATGGGTCCCAACTCGATTATTTAATTTTAAAGCGTCACCGAATTAGCGTCCAAATTTTACATACGGAATCTAATTTTCTCACTTCCTGATGTCAGAGAAACATGAAATTTGGCACGAGCAATGATTATGTCATAAATAGGAAAAATTAATGGGTCCCAACTCGATTATTTAATTCTAAGCGCTAAAGAATTAGCGTCCAAATTTTACGTAGTACGGAATCTAATTCTCTCACTTCACGATGGAATTTGGCATGGGCATTGATTATGTCATAAATATGAAAAGTTAATGGGTCCCAACTCGATTATTCAATTCTAAGCGCAAAAGAATTAGCGTCAAATTTTATGTACGGAGTCTAATTCTCTCACTTCCTGATGTCATCTATATATATATATATATATAAATGAATGTATGTCTGTCTGTCCTTTATGCATTACTATGCCATTCATCCAATCGCTATGAAACTTTGGGAAGTTGTTGAGTACACTCCTGCGAAGATTACTGGCATAGTACAACTATCCAACGATAGGTGGCGTGCGTGCGAGCATCGTCGACAGTTATGCCCCCCAGACAAAGATCGTTTGATTTCCATCTCAAGCACAAAAGCAAAAGGCATTACGAGCAACGGGAGGCGTGTTCAACTACAAAATGATGCATCTGCCGAATGTTTCGCAAGACAATTGTTGGATATTGAGAATGCTGAGGTAAAATGAAAGCTGTGCTGTGACTGGTTGCTATTTCCTATACTACTGAGGTTACATGACAGCTGCGCTGCAATTCGTTGTATATTATACCACTGAGGTAACATGAAAGCTGTGCTGTGATTGGTTGTTATATATTATACTGAGGTAACATGAAAGCTGCGCTGTGATTGGTTGTTATATATTATACCGCTGAGGTAACTTGAAAGCTGAGCTGTGATTGGTTGTTATCTAGATATATAAAAACGAATGTATGTATGTATGTTTGTCTTCGCAGCAATGCGCGACGGGTAAGCTAGTAAATTATAATTATTACAAGTGAGGCGTGTTCTATCCTAGTTTCAAATACCTTTGTATATATACTTCTGCTTATTAATTGAATAAACAGATGGCTTCTAGAGATGAGCGAACCTAATCGTTTCGAGTAATTACTCGATCGAGCACCGCGATTTTCGAGTACTTCCGCACTCGGATGAAAAGATTCAGGGGGCGTCGGGGGGAGGCGTGGCGGAGCGGGGGGTAGCAGCGGGGAACGGGGGAGCCCTCTCTCTCTCTCCCCCCCCCCCCACTCCCCGCTGCAACCCCCCACTCACCCACGGCGCCCCCCGAATCTTTTCGCCCGAGTACGGAAGTACTCGAAAATTGCGGCACTCGGGCGAAAAAGGGGGCGTGGCCGAGTACGCTCGCTCATCTCTAATGGCTTCCAATCACATCTAATGCGTGTTTGATTTGTAAACTTTTACAAGCTTGGAAATTAACAATTAATTTGGATACCTAAAACCATACGAGTTAGCAATATTTGAGGAGGTGACAAAATGTGGTTTTAACCCCTTAATGCTGCAGGGCGTACAGTTATGTCCTGCAGCTTCGGAGGAAGGTATGGAGAGGGATCACGGGGCAATCTTGTTCCATACATCACTGGTACAGCTGTATCTGACAGCGGCATTTATATGGCCCTACAGATGCTCGGGAGTGTCTCGCAATACCCCCAGCGATAAGATCGTGGCATAATAGAGAACCTGTCAGATCACGGTATGATGAAATTCTATGGCATTACATGATACTGCAAGAGCGATCGAAGCAGCAAAACTTCTTTTTTAGGGGCTTAAAAAAGTAATAAGTTTCAAAAGGTTTTACTAATTATTAAAAAAATTAAAAGTAATAAAACTAAAAAAAAAAGTGCAATATTTATATTAATCTAAATAATAAAACAAAAATACTATTTGGTATTGCTGCGTTCGTAAAAAGTTCGATCTATCAACAAAATGCATTATGTGTCCCACACAGTGAACGTTGTCATAAAAAAAAAATATATAAAGAATGCCAGAAATGCGCTTGCTTGGTCACCATCTCAAAGAAAAAAATGGAATAAAAAGCGTTCAAAAAGTTGTATGTATTCCTAAATGGTACCAACGGAAACTACAGGACGTCCCGCACTAAATTAGCCCTTGCATAACTATGGTTGAAGAATACCTCCTCAGAGATGCCACAGAGGCTGTTCCACTGGGAGGACTACAAGGTGCTTCAGCAGGAGATCATTAAAAGTAGGCAAAAGTCCAGATCCTCATGGCTTTACAGAGTCTAAGGGGACCTCACAGCCTCGATACTCTGCGAGGTTCGTAGTTTGTCAGAATTTTTACGTGATACTAATCATGTGTTGACTTCCATTAAAGATATAGTGTGAAGTAAATCATATATGTGGATGGCACTTGATGTTACATACTTTATCTCCCACAATACAGGCCTAAAGGCAGTTGAAGTCTTCTTAAATGAAGACCCTTTGATGCCCCAGGACCAACGAGTATTTTTATTGAGGGCCATTGAATTTATATTAAAGAATAATTATTTCAGGTATCAAAATGATTTCTATCTTCAGACTACTGGAATGGCTATGGAGACTAAATTTGCCCCCAGCTTTGCTAACCTGTATCTAGGGGCCTTTGAAAGGCAGGTTAGAATACATTAGATTTTACCATAATACATTGATGACATTTCAATTGTTTGGACAGAAAAAGATAAAGTGGTAGCAACGATTGGTGCAAAAGTCCTCAGTAAATTTTATTCTCCCATAAAAACAACAGGCAACGTTTCGACCCCCAATCGGGTCTTTGTGAAACTCTCAAATATGCAAAACTTGTAGCACATTGGTGAGCTTGACAAAGACCCAATTGGGGGGGGGGAGGGGGGGGTTGAAACATCGCCTGTTATTTTGCCTGTTATGGGAGAATCAAATTTACGGAAGACTTTTGCACCGATCGATGCTGCCACTTTATCTTTTTCTGTCTGAGCTGTGGAACCTGGTCTTAATCCCAGTGGCTGCTGCATTGAGATTGTGTCCTGCCCTTATAGGATTTCTCCTGTGCTGCTTGTGAAACTCTATTTTAATTGTTTGAGAAGGAGATGAAATGAGTCTAAGAAAACTTATTGACCATCTCAATGCTAATGAGTAGTGTCTGGAGTTTACCAGTACCACCAATAATCCCAGTATAGTTTTCTTGGACCTCGAACTTTATATACCAGATAGTAAGATTCAGAGTAGGCCACATTTTAAACAGGTAGATGCAAATAGCTACTGTAATTTAACCAGAAGTCATGCTCAAAGTTGCAAGACGAATGTTCCCCTCGGGCAGTTTTCACGCATAGGCAAAAATTGCACGGATATAGAGTCATATACGGAGCAATCAGTGATTCTAAAAAAACAATTTAGAATGAAAAATTAACTTACCCCTCTAGTACAGTCGGCATACTCAAAGGCCCTCGGTATAGGAGGTCCGGAACACACAAGAAGAAAATAAAACACTGGGGAGGAAGATGAAAGATTTTAAACACCTTTTGTTACTTAGTTTAATACAAAGCATACAGATATACGAAAGATTTTGAGACACCGCTGGGAAACCCTTAAACGGGATCCATTTTTTAGGGAGGTAATTACAGACCACTCAGTCTTAATTTTCAGAAAAAAAACAGTCTTTGAAAAATATTCTGGCACCATCCTGCCCATAAAAACTTCGAAAGACCTCAGAGGCCAGTAGGCAGGCGGGACCTCACCGGAGTGGTTCACAAAAATGCATGTGTTGTGAGGTGATACAACATGGTCATAAGGACATATATGTTTCTCCAGACACCCCTAATATTAGATTTAAAGAACATCTAAATTGTGGGTCTAGGTATATTGTTTACCTGCTTGAATGTCCGTGCAACTTGCGTTACATCAGCCGGATTACAACATGCTTACATGAAAGAATAAACCAAATGCAGGTTCAATATAAGGAAGGGATACATGAAACATAGCGTTCTAAGCATCATGGATGGTACATGACAAAAATCCTAGCATGCTATGAGTTACTCCGGTGGGAAAAAAGACAAAAAAAAAGAAAAACAAATAGGGAGATTTCAATGAACTAAGACAGCGTGAGATGTAGTGGATTTTTAGATTAAATTGTTTGGTACCAAGGGGTCTTAATGAGGTTCTAGAAAAATTCTAGTTGGATTGCACTATGTTGTTATTATAATATGCAGTAGGTTTATAGATATATTTTATGAATTTATATAGCATTGTATTGTATTTATTGATGCATTGCATGGTTTATAGCGCGTTCACAAACATATTTTATGAATGTTAAGATTATATTATCAAATTTTATTACTAAATTATATTTCAAAATAGGTATATTTTATAGTCAGTACATTATCCATTTAATATATTAAAATTATATTAATATACAAATAGATGGGCTTTAAAGGCTAGAGACTAAAGTTACATGTATTCTATGAATTTGCATATGGATTGTACGTCGGATGTTTCAGACAACCAAGTGTGTCGCTGTACTTTCGATTGTAGATAAAGCTCTAGTAGGCGCATGCACCTACAGTGGAACGCATATGCGCTCTAATTCGCTCCAGGGATCACGTCACTACGTGACCCAGGGGGAGGGCGCGTGCGCAAACAGTGGAACGCACGGTATGCTCCAACATGGGGGAGACGCAAGTTTAGCGGCATCCTGCAGCCGACTCCAGTGACTGCAAGGAGCGACCAGATGGCGTGGCGCCTGGTAGGAGAAGTGCTTTGCTGTTATATACTAATACCACACATTTGAGCTGTAGGTATATGCTTGAAAAAAGCGTCTCAGTACGGCGGAACGTGTTGCAATACCCGCCAGACCCTACACCTATAGGATCTGTTTTTTCTGCTCAAGTTGTATGAAAGATCCAGCCTGATAAAAGATCTACCTGGTGGTATTGCTACGGGCACATAGCATCAATAAGGGTCTCCATGCTCCGGGATCCCTCCTCAAGTAAGCAGCCTTTCTACTACACTTTTGTTTTATACCCAGAGGAACTAAGTAGTGCAGACTCCAATTATTTGTCTGGCAATTTTGCATTGTTGCAAGACAGAAATTGGGAAGCTTCTGGTTCCACCTGTCTTGGTCAAGCTGAAATGCCCTGTTTCCCCGAAAATAAGACTTACCCTGAAAATAAGCCCTAGTTACACTACATAAAAAAAAATAAAATACATTACCTAGCAGGCTCGGTCCAGGTCCTTCCCGCTGCTCTCTAGAGGTTCAATCTAATACATAGAGGTCCGGCAGCACTCAAACACAGCTTTCCTAAATGGGCGAGGTAGATATATGCACAGTCACCAGTCAGTGGTATTATGGACCTCCAATCCCGGTTCAATCTATAACAGTAAGGCAGAGGCGGCAGCATCAAAGGTGTAGAATAAAGTTTAAAATCCTTTTCTTGCTTCCATATAGTAAAAGGCTTGAAAAAGACATGTAGTTGAAACGTTGCCTTTTACTATATGGAAGCAATAAAAGGATTTTAAACTTTATTCTACACCTTTGATGCTGCCGCCTCTGCCTTACTCTCTAGAGGTTTGACACAGTTCGGAGTGGTTCTTGTAGTCCTCAGAAGCGCGCACATGACTTCCTGGTTACGGGATTCATAAATCCCACCTCCAGGAAGCGATGGCTGTGATAGTTTCTTCGACTGCTGCTCTGCCAATGAATGTAGTCCTGGATGAAACAATGCAATGGCTGCGATTTGCCATGTCACAGCCAATTCATAAATCCAGCCTCTACAACGCGATGGCTATTGATTGGTTATTCCACCACTGCTCAGCCAATCAATGCAGCACTGGATAAACCAATCACAGCCATCACATTGGTTCTTTGAGCACTGCATTGATAGTCTGAATAGCGGTCGATGAACCAATCACAGCCATCACTTCCTGGAGGTGGGATTTATGAATCCCGTAACCAGAAAGTGATGTTGTATGAACTGCTGAGGACTGCGGGACGTGCATCAGATCTGTTAAGAGCAGCGGGAAGGGACCTGGACCAAGCCTGCTAGGTAAGTATAACACATCCCAGAAAATAAGACCTAGTACCTCTTTTGGGGCAAAAATTAATTTAAGTCAGAGTCTTTTTTAGGGGAAACATGGTAATAAGCTGTTCCTAGCACGCGTAAGTGCCCCATGAGCCCTGGACAAGAGGCAAACATTATAGTAACAATTCAGACATTACTACAGCCTGGAGCCATAAAAGAAGCTACATTGAATCACTGCTATATTATTTTTGCTTGGATTCAAAGAGGGAGGGGGGGATGGACACAGTAACCAATAGGCAGCCTGAAAATACTCTGTATTTTAAATCACTAGAGCCCACAGAACAACATGTCCTAGGTCAACATGATTGCATTTGAGCATGTTAAAGATGAACCATTTGCTAATGTAGATTGAGTTGTTTTTTTCTAGAATTTTCCAAATATCATGAAGATGGACAAGCAGAACAGGTTATACATTGGTAGCCAATACTGGTAATTGTAGGGGAAAAAAAACATTTCCCTTCCTGGGACTAATGACTCAGGAGGCTGGAGTTGATGGCGCTCGCTACAATGTTTAGACTGGCTTAAAGGTAAGACTTAGTGTCAGCACCGACTTGAGGTACGCTCTTGGAATCGCATTTGATTTGGCACCCTTGTGGCGTAGTAGAAATTTTGTTGGATCATCGGGTAAACCAATCTAGAACACAGAAGCAAGGTCTTTGTTGTAAAAGGCTTTAGCTCTTCCCAAACAGGTAGCTGTCATCAAGGTCCAGACTCATGTCAAGGAATTAACTCCTAAGGTTTTAAAGAACCAGAGAGTAGACTGGGGTGACCCATAGAGATATGACAAAAAATAAAGTGGCAGCTATACAGCAAACACCTTCCCAATTTGTTACATCTGTTAATAGTAATGTTAGGGTACAGTTTTAGCTTTAAATTCCAACTGTAACATGGTGCTCAAAACTGATGTATATTATGAGAAATGGCTCTTACATGCAAGATTTCCAATTATACAAGCTACAGCGATTATATAAACAATTTGCTTTTGCGAAAAAAAAACTTTAAAACATTAGGTATTGGCAATAGCATTTGTCCTGACAATCTATACATTTGTGTCATCCCTACAAAAATATGAAAATAGTTACAATGATGACACAAACACTTCTCGGTCAGTGCTTAAGGACTGGAAAGCAGACTTCTTGGTAATCTGTGTTGGAACAGCCTTGTGGTTTGCTTTCACAGCTTGAAGCAACAGTTTTTCTTCTTCGTCATTAGTAAAAAGTCTGAAAATGTATGGTCTTTAAGCACAACTTTGTCTTACACATAAGAACCTGAAACTCTGCCCCAAATAAGGGTTTGTTAAAAGGAAACAAATTCGAGGATGTCTGAGGTAACGGCTTAACTTGGTTGCACCCGAAATGGGTGTGGATATCACACAGTTGCTTAAATTGAAGAAACAGGCCTCAAAGGAAGACAAGGAAGACTTGCAAATGAGATGAGCGAACAGAACCTTAAGACGGTCTGAAGAAAGGATTCTCTGGTGTGCCTACCCTGCACACTCTACTCCATTATTTCACACCTGAGCCATCAGCTAGATCCATCCATCCAAGGAGGTAATGTGTGGTATAGTGTCTTCTGCTTGGATTGCCCCAGGGTTCAACACTGCTGTGATCCGGTTTATACAGGGCTGCATGGTATGAGCCTGTAACAATCCAGGCTAATTGGTCAAAGGTCTTCCGCGCTGTTACATAAGGGCGAGACTATCTGTATTACTGATTGCAGATTGACTGCATACAGCTACCAAAGGCAGGTGTTTTGAAGTTTATATTGGTTTGCATAGACCTCTTCTCAGCTAGAGGCGTGGCTTGTAAAATAAAACAAATAAAAATGCCAAAACTGCAGCTAAAAGATTGTCAAATGAAGCAATTTGTATATATATGGTGTATGAGAAGTCATAGAAAATAATAGAGGTGCACATTTCATTAGTCCCTCAATGAGTTACTCAATCAGACCTGTGCCTACTTGTAAGACTGAGCTGAGCCCCTGTAACAGGCCTATACTTTCTGCAGTCTCAGCATTAGGATCTCACTTCCCAAGTGAGTGCTTTATATCAGGAAATTCTGTGTATTCTCCTCGATTCCAGATCCAGACTCAAAAGTTTTGTTTTCAGGTAACTGGGTTGTCCTCAAAAGGACATATCAGGAAAAAAGCTTGAAACCGAGATTTGATGGTCCAAACCACATACAGTTGACGACTGCCACTTCAGTCAAATAGTATGGAAAAGACAATTGGGTCCATACCAGCCACTGTAAGCAAGACCCCATCCAAAAAAGAATAAAATACCCACTAGAACTATGCATATCCGTTTACTTATGGTCCTGGGACCATGGATTTGGGGCTTGAATAATATGTTGGAAAATATTTGGGACAATAAGTTTGTTAAAAATCATGAAGTACTTGTAGGAGCATTTGATGATGCATAAAACCAAAATAATTGTTGAATATAGCATCCTCTATGGCTTATGAGTATATACCCCTTTAATATGGAGGAAATCGGGTCATGGTTTAATAAAATTCTTGGTGCCCCTGTGTTGTCACAAAAACACCAGAGTACAACTGCCCTAATAATGGCTAGGACATGGCTCGGTGTCTCCTGGTTGGTTATTAACCCCTTAATGACACCCCCACCTTTTTTTTGTTTTGTTTTTTCCTCCCCCTTTAAAAAGATCGTAACTCCTTCATGTATCCTTCGACATCGCTGTTTGAGGGCAGGACGAGTTGTATTTTTCAATGGTGCTATTTACTGTACCATATAATTTTAAGTGATGTAAAATGAAAAAAAAACAAACCACATTCCTCCATCTTTTAGTGCATCTAGTTTCTGCGGGCACAAACTGCAACAAAAACGACATGATAACTTTATTCTATGGGTCGGTACTAGGGATGAGCGAGTAAACTCGCTAAGGCACTACTCGCTTGAGTAATGTGCCTTAGCCGAGTATCTCCCTGCTCGTCCCTAAAGATTCCGGGGCCGCCGCAGCTGACAGATGAGTTGCGGTGGGGAGCAGGGGAGAGCGGGCGGGAGAGAGGGAGAGAGAGAGATCTCCCCTCCGTTCCTCCCTGCTCTCCCCCACAGCTCCCCGCCCCGCGACGGCACCCGAATCTTTCGGGACGAGCGGGGAGATACTCGGCTAAGGCACATTACTCGAGCGAGTAGTGCCTTAGCGAGTATACTCGCTCATCCCTAGTCGGTACGATTGTTACAATACCAAACTTGTATAGGTTTTTTTTTACTGTACTAATCTTTTTTTTTTTTTCAAAGACATTTAATTTTTAAAAATTATTTTCTACCGCCATCTTCTGCGCGTAATAACTATTTATTTTTCTGTCGACGTGGTTGAGCAAGGGCTCATTTTTTGCAGGATGTCCTGTAGTTTCCGTTAGTATCAATTCAGAATACATAAGACTTTTTGATCGCTTTTTATTGCGTTTTTCTGGTAGACAGAGCAACTGAAAAAGTGTATTTTTGGTGCTCTTTATTTTCGAACGACGTTCACCGTACGGGGTAAATAATGTGCTACTTTGATAGATCAAACTTTTTACGGACCCAGCGATACCAAATTCAGATTTTTCTTTTATGATTTTTTTAAATATAGAAATGGCAAAAGGGGGGTAATTTAAACTTTTACTCTTTTTTTTTTTTTTTTTACAATTAAAACTCTATTGATCTTTTTTTAAACTTTTCCTTTAAGTCCCCCTGGGGAAACTACAACATGCGATGCTTTGGTCGCTTCTGCAGTATGACGTAATGCTATAGCATTGATAGGCAGTCTCTCAAGGCAGCCCTGGGGCCTTTCAGAAGGCCCCCGGCAGCCATGACACCTGCACGGCTCCCCCATCTCACCGCAGGGGAGCCGTACGGGGGTGATTTAAATGCCGCTGTCAGAATTGACAGCAGCATTTAAAGGGTTAATAGCTATTGCCCGCGGGTGTCAGCTGTAAGAAACAGCTGACGCCCACGCTGTATGAAGGGGGGACCCCGCAACCTCTCTTCATACATACCACGACGCTGCTGGACAGAAATGTACGTCCTGGAGCAGGAAGGGGTTAATTGCTTATGGATTTGGGATCATTATGCCATCTCATTTGCCCAGGAAAAGTGTCACTATTAGAGATGAGTGAACGTACTCGGTAAGGCCGATTTCGCAATCGAGCACCGCGATTTTCAAGTACTTCACTACTCGGGTGAAAAGATTCGGGGGGCGCCGTGGGTGAGCGGGGGGTTGCAGAGGGGAGTGGGGGGGGGGGAGAGGGAGAGAGAGAGAGAGCTCCCCCCTGTTCCGCACTACCGACCCCCGAATCTTTTCACCCGAGTAGTGAAGTACTCGAAAATCGTGGTGCTCGATTGCGAAATCGGCCTTACCGAGTACGTTCGCTCATCTCTAGTCACTATAGACGGTTATCTCTCCTGGACAAAATGTGCATGTGTGGAAGTCACAAATAATGTTGAGACTCTTTTCGAATCACACCCCCTATAGGGATTGCAATAGGTTACCTAATAAACGTGCACAATGTGTGGGAAAACGTAAATAGGAAGATGGTAGAAAATCGGCCCAGAACGTAGGATGTCCTGCTCTTTGGATGACAAGTTGTTGGGAGTCCTAGATAACACAGTAGTAGCCATGTCAATTTTGGGTTACCACATGATTGTCTGTCATAAACCGTAAGCTCTGAATACACACTCTCCAAGAGAATTGTGGATAATTGGCTGAGACCAAATGGTAAGCCTCATGTAATGTCTATGGGCATGGCTAACAGGATGGTTTTATTTGCCTATTTATACCACAAATGAGAGATTAGTTAGTGAAAACTACAGACTGTCTAGATTATCAAAGTTTCATAGTAATAGGGCTAGCTAATCAAATTAATGCAATTCAAGCTTAATTGATTGTTACTTACCAACACACAATAGTGCTAGATTACCTTACAGCTGCCCAAGAGTAGCATATGCTAGTATGTTTTGTTCTTTGTCATACTTAGGTATTCTCATGCATCAAACAACTGACTACAATTTAGAGTAAAAAGGGAATCCTGTCAGCTAGGTTAAACCTATGAGAGACCTCCCACACTGTTGAGTTATAGTGCACTAATAGCTCTGGGAGCATCAGTAGTGGGTGTCTGGGGACTAGCAATAACTAATGGTCAGGTAATAAATGGTATAGTATGTGATGTAACAAGAGCCCTTATCATTACATCACAGGCTCTTGACTTATTTCTAAAGTACACTGTTATTTTTGAGTTTTAGTAACCAATGATAAAACAGATCTGCGACTAAAAAGCTGTTGGAAATTAGTTGAAAATAATCAATGTATTTTGGTGTGCTGAATATGAAAAAAAAAAATGAAAAAAATCCTAGACGGCAGGATTTACCACAGACTGCAAAATTCTCTTCAAATTTAGCAAACTTTTCTCAATTTTTGGCATTTTTTTATCTTAGGGTTTTTAACTAAATTTAAAGTCAAAATTACTATTAATTAATTCACACCAGTGCATTTAAGATATACAATGCCAAAAAACACATAACTTTCAAAGAAAAGAACTTCAAGAATGGGCTAATGGAAACCAGCATCAGCATGTTGCAAGCTAAACCATACAGGCTCCGACATTCACAGGCTTGATTCAATTTTTTTTTCTTGGTTCTTGCCCGTGGTACTATTGTATCTTGACGCCACCGGAAGTATGGGTGGAGAGAAGATACAAGGTGCTTGACAGGGCGGTGACGCCCCCAGGAGCTGATTGGCTGCCATGAGCCGCAGCAATCACTCTCCCCAGAGCAGCTGTACCCCTTTCTGTATGGCAAACCACTAGGCGGCACCTGTGCTGACAGTGTGATACTGCAGCCGCTCTAGGAATCCCCCTGCTGTGCGGCTGTTCCCTCCCATCTCCCTTGGTGAAGCCTTGCCCTTGCTCCCTCCGCAGACATGTCTGTGCCGCCTCTCAGCTCTGTCCCAGACGCCAGCTCTCTGCTGCTGTGGCCGCAGACAGGTCGCTCCACTGCTCACTGTCTGCCGCCACTGCCAGTGATGCTGGCTCTCTGCTGCTGTGGCCGCTGACAAACGGAAAGAGAGGGAGTAATTCCCACAATCTCTTCGTGTTAGCTTGTCATTCTTAAATCGTGTTTCCCCAAGTTAGCGTTATGGCTCAGCGGAAGTGTATTAATTTGCCTGATAGTTTGTTTTATTTGTGGTGAATATACAGTGTTGAAGCAACAGCTGAATATTAAAGACTTTGTGAAAAAAAGTATACCTCGCATACTTCGGACTAAAACTTGGAGATCAAGATAAAGTTTGGGCACCTCATAAAGTGTGCGAACGGTGTGTTGAGGACCTCCGAAATTGATTCAAGGGTAAGAAAAAAAGCTTTCCGTTATGGGATTCCTGAGGTATCGTGAGAGCAAAAGAATTATAGTGACAACTGTTTCTTTTGTTCATGTGATGTGAAAGCGTATAATTCCAAATGACTTCTGTGAATGCGATTAGTGGGAATGTGGACGCAGACAGAGTATATTTATCCTGCTTTATTGAAAGATGTGCTTGCAAGACAGAGAACGCGTTTCGATTCTATCAAATCTTGTTCACCTCCTTCGATAGAATTGAAACGCGTTCTCTGTCTTGCAAGCACATCGTTCAATAAAGCAGGATAAATATACTCTGTCTGCATCCACATTCCCACTAATCACATTCACAGAAGTCAAGTGTAACCATCCAGACCAAATGGTAGAGGACGTGAGTATATTCTGAATATACTAAATATTAACGAGCATGGACAAAAGATAGCAAGGTGAGATCTATTTTCTTCATGTTTAAAGATATAATTCCAAATGGAAGCATTTCATTTCATACCCCAATCTTCACTCAGTAATTCGTCCCATCCCCCATGGCACAGGTCTATCAGTACCCAAGCCCCCTGTAACCTTGGAAGAGATATCTAGCTCCGATGAAGGTGGAGTCATACCTGAACCAAATGACGAATCAAGTTCTGACTTTGAAGATGATACAAGATCAAACTTTTTCCCAGGAGGAGATGAATGATTTGGTAAGAGACTTGAATTTTCCCAAAGATGCCACTGAGTTACTCGGTTTAATGCTCAAAAGCAGGAATTTATTATTGCCAGGAGTGTCTATTTCATGGTTCAGACATCGTGAAAAGGAGTTTGTTCCGTACTTTGCCCAGGGAGACAGGTTGGTTTATTGCATCGATGTCGAAGATTTGATGGGTCAATTCAAAATCCAATATGATTCAATGCAATGGCGTCTTTTCATAGATTCCCAAAGCAGTTTTCCTCCACAACGGTGGTTTTTACGCTTCCATCCCTGTAGGTCATTCTGTACACTTGAAGGAAACCTACGAGAACTTGGAATTGGTTCTTCGTAAACTTAAATATGAAGACCACGGTTGGCAAGTATGTGGGGATTTAAAGGTCTGGTGCATGCTGCTCGGGAAACAAGCTGGATATACCAAATACCCTTGTTTTCTGTGTCTATGGGACAGTCAAGATTGACAAAAATCACTGGACCAAGAAGAGTTAGCAGCCGAGGGTGCTCACAGTCGGTTAAAAAAATGTCCTCCGAGGAACTTTGGTACCTCCACATAAAGTTCTTCTACCACCTCTCCATATAAAATTAGGATTGATGAAGCAATTCGTGAAATTACTTCCAAGAGATGGAGAATGCTTTGAATATTTGGTCACCAAGTTTCCAGGCCTCTCGGAGACAAAATTGAAGGAAGGTGTGTTCGTCGGACCAGACATTAGACGACTGATAGCTGATCAAGAGTTTGTCAATACCATGACGGATTCTCAAAAAGAAGGGTAAATTACATTTAAAGGGGTCATAGAGAAATCTTTAGATAATAAGAAAGATCCTACAAAAAGATCGTCGGACGAATGCTGAAAGCATTTCAAGCTTTAGGTTGCCTGATGAGTTTGAAAGTGCATTTCCTCCAATCCCACCTTGACTACTTTCCTGAAAATTTGGGAGCTGTGAGTGAAGAACAAGGTGAACAATTCCACCAGGACATTAAAGAGATGGAAAGAGATACCAGGGAAAATGGAGCATTACATAATGGCAGATTACTGTTTGATGCTTCAAGAAACATTCCAGATGCTAGTCACAAGCGTAAATTTACCAAGAGGAGCCTCACAGGAAAGAAGTGTGTTTTAGTGAGCTCATTTCAGTTCAAAAATGAATTTCATGTAAAATTGGTAATTAAAAATAAATTGTATAAGTCTATTTTTTATTTATTTTGAGGTATTGCCTTATTTAACATAGATATCTGAATTGTCAGAAAACATGATGTCCTATGACAAAACTGAGGTCATTTTCGGATTCAGTGTACCGAAAAATATAAAGATTACGTGGAATAACCAAAACAGCTCTTAAAATTTTTTTTTGCAGACCTGTGTAATAAATGAATAATAAATTATAATTATTATAAGTGAGGCATGTTCTAGCCTCATTTCAAATGTCTTTGTATATATACTTCTCCTTATTAATTGAATAAACAGATAACTTTCAATCACATCCAATGTGTGTGTGATTTGTAAGCTTCTTCGAGCTCGAATACGAACAATTAATACACCTAAAAACATACCAATTAGCAATATTTGCGCTAACACAGCCATATTGGGTGTTCTTGGCAACAATTGGCATAAAGTGTAGATGACTAATACACAGTAGATGACATCTGTGCCACAGTGTTCCATTTTACTGCTCCAAGACAAATATTTGGGAAGCACACAAGGCTTATCTTGGAAAGAAATTTATTGTTCCTGGAACACAGAGAAAAAAGGAAAGTACTAAGTTATTAACTTCATTACTTACTCAAATTTATGCTCTTTGTCAACTTACAAAAGTCTCAGCAGGCTCAACAGAATTTAAAGCTACTCTTCAGCTTCAGGACAAAATTCTGTCCTGGAACAGGAAGCATATTATCTGCAGTTGTTCTTCCCAGTCTCTGTTCTAATGTACTCTTTCTTGATCAGACCTCATCTGGAATACTTTGTCCAGTTCTAGGCACCCCAATTAAAAAAAAAAAAGACATCAACAAACTAGAGCAAGTTCAGAGAAGAGTTACCAAGATGGTGAGCGGTCTGCAAATCATGTCCTATGAGGAACCGTTAAAGGATCTGGGAATGTTTAGCTTGCAAAAAAGAAGGCCGAGAGGAGAATTTACCCTTTCCAATCCACTGTCTGACGTCTTCCAACATTCTGATTGAAGCCTGTACAGCTCCAATTTCAGAAGATGTACTGTATTGCAGGCTATGGTCGCAGATAAGAGATGAGCGAGTATACTCGCTAAGGCTAACTACTCGAGCGAGTAGGGCCTTAGTCGAGTATCTGCCCATTCGTGTCTAAAGATTCAGCTGCTGGCGCGGGTGACAGGTGAGTTGCGGCAGTGAGCAGGGGGGAAGAGAGGGATCTCCCCTCCGTTCTTCCCCGCTCTCCCCCGCCGCTCCCCGCCCGCCGCTCCCCGCCGGCACCCGAATCTTTACACACGAGCGGGCAGATACTCGACTAAGGCCCTACTCGCTCGAGTAGTTAGCCTAAGCGAGTATACTCGCTCATCTCTAGTCGCAGATAAATGTCTAGACACCAAAAGCCTTAGAGAGGGTTGCAAAAATTAGATGAATTGTGGAAGCGTTACCAACCAGAAAAAACCACCAATGGCGGAAATGCCAAATATGTGAAAATCAAAAGGCAAAAAATGGTGAATAGGTGTGACTCCAGGAAAGGTAGTGGGTCAGTATGATGTAATATCCAACTTCTGTTTTAATAGATAAACGGAAAACCAGATTAAGAAACACGTTGTAGGGTGAACCCCTTGGGTGGGACTAATACATAAGAAATATATAAGGTCATGGAAATAATTACAACATACAATACATGTGTTGTGAGTGTAAGGGAAAGGATAAAAATAGAATAAAACGAGATGAATTATAATTAATAGGCAAGCGAATAAATAAATGATCTAAATAAATAAATGAGTAAGCAATGAATTGATAAAATGGAATACCATATCTATCTATATACATAAAGCTGAAAGCCCTCACTCACTCACTGACTGACTCGCCAAAAGTTCTCCAACTTCCCGATATCGGAGAAACATGAATTTTGGCACGAGCATAGATTATCTCCAAAATAGGAAAAGTAATTGGGTCTCAACTCGATTATTCAATTCTAGCGCAAAAGAATTGGCGTCGAAATTTTACGTACATAATCTAAATCTGTCACTTCCCAATGCCTTAGAAACTTAAAATTTGGCACGGGCATTGATTATGACATAAATAGGAAAAGCTAATGGGTCCCAACTCGATTATTCAATTCTATGCGCAAAAGAATTAGCGTCGAAATTTTACGTACGCAATCTAATTTTCTCACTTTCCGGTGTCATAGAAACAGGAAATTTGGCACGAGCATTGATTATGTCATAAATAAGAAAAGCTAATGGGTCCCAACTCGATTATTCAATTCATTGCGCAAAAGAATTAGCGTCCAAATTTTACGTACGGAATGTAATTTCTTCCCTTTCCAGTGTCATAGAAACAGGAAATTTGGCACGAGCATTGATTATGTCATAAATAGGAAAAGCTAATGGGTCCCAACTCCATTATTCAATTCTATGCGCAAAATAATTAGCGTCCAAATTTTACGTGCGGAATGTAATTTTTTCACTTTCTGGTGTCATAGAAACGGGAAATTTGGCACGAGCATTGATTATGTCATAAATAAGAAAAGCTAATGGGTCCCAACTCGATTATTCAATTCTATGCGCAAAAGAATTAGCGTCCAAATTTTACGTACGGAATGTAATTTCTTCCCTTTCCAGTGTCATAGAAACAGGAAATTTGGCACGAGCATTGATTATGTCATAAATAGGAAAAGCTAATGGGTCTCAACTCCATTATTCAATTCTATGCGCAAAATAATTAGCGTCCAAATTTTACGTGCGGAATGTAATTTTTTCACTTTCCGGTGTCATAGAAACGGGAAATTTGGCACGAGCATTGATTATGTCATAAATAGGAAAAGCTAATGGGTCCCAACTCGATTATTCAATTCTAGCGCAAAAGAATTGGCGTTGAAATTTTACGTGCGGAAGGTAATTTTTTCACTTTCCGGTGTCATAGAAACAGGAAATTTGGCACGAGCATTGATTATGTCATAAATAGGAAAAGCTAATGGGTCTCAACTCCATTATTCAATTCTATGCGCAAAAGAATTAGCGTCCAAATTTTACGTGCGGAATGTAATTTCTTCACTTTCCGGTGTCATAGAAACGGGAAATTTGGCACGAGCATTGATTATGTCATAAATAGGAAAAGCTAATGGGTCCCAACTCCATTATTCAATTCTATGCGCAAAAGAATTAGCATCCAAATTTTACGTACATAATCTAAATCTCTCATTTCCCAATGTCATAGAAACATGAAATTTGGCACAAGCATTGATTGTGTCATAAATATAAAAAGTTAATGGGTCCCAACTCGGTTATTCAATTCTAGCGCAAAAGAACTAGCGTCCAAATTTTACGTACGGAATCTAATTCTCTCACTTCTTGGTGTCATAGAAACATGAAATTTGGAACGGGCATTGATTATGTCATAAATAGGAAAAGCTAATGGGTCCCAACTCGATTATTCAATTCTATGCGCAAAAGAATTAGCGTCCAAATTTTACGTGCGGAATGTAATTTCTTCACTTTCCGGTGTCATAGAAACGGGAAATTTGGCACGAGCATTGATTATGTCATAAATAGGAAAAGCTAATGGGTCCCAACTCCATTATTCAATTCTATGCGCAAAAGAATTAGCGTCCAAATTTTACGTACATAATCTAAATCTCTCACTTCCCAATGTCATAGAAACATGAAATTTGGCACAAGCATTGATTGTGTCATAAATATAAAAAGTTAATGGGTCCCAACTCGATTATTCAATTCTAGCGCAAAAGAACTAGCGTCCAAATTTTACGTACGGAATCTAATTCTCTCACTTCTTGGTGTCATAGAAACATGAAATTTGGAACGGGCATTGATTATGTCATAAATAGGAAAAGCTAATGGGTCCCAACTCGATTATTCAATTCTAAGTGCAAAAGAATTAGCGTCCAAATTTTACGTACGGAATCTAATTCTCTCACTTCCTGATGTCATTTTATATAAAGGAAACCGTCGCATTGTTACCTCCCCGTGGTGTTTCCTGGGTAACGCAGAGAACTATATAAAGGTGAAAGCCCTCAGTCACTGTTTGGCTGACTCGCCACTAGTTCTCCAACTTCCCAATGTCGTACAAACATGAAATTTGGGATGATCATTCTTTAGGTCCTATATAGGAAAAGTAAAGGGGTCACAACTCGAAAATCCAATGCTAAGTGCAAAAATATTGGCACCCTTATGTAATGAACGAAATCTAATTCTCTAATTTCCCAATGTCGTACAAACATGACATTTGTCGTACAAACATAAAAGCTGCGCTGTGATTGGTTGTTATATATCATACTGCTGAGGTAACATGAAAGCCGCGCTGTGATTGGTTGTTATTAGAGATGAGCGAACGTACTCGGTAAGGGCGATTTCGCAATCGAGCACCGCGATTTTCGAGTACTTCACTACTCGGGTGAAAAGTACTCGGGTGCGCTGTGGGTGAGCGGGGGATGGAAGCGGGGAGGAGAGGGAGAGAGAGAGGGCTCCCCCCTGTTCCCCGCTGCTACCCCCCACTCCCCTCTGCAACCCCCCACCCCACAGCGCACCCGAGTACTTTTCACCCGAGTAGTGAAGTACTCGAAAATCGCGGTGCTCGATTGCGAAATCGCCCTTACCGAGTACATTCACTCATCTCTAGCTGTTATATATTATACTGCTGAGGTAACATGAAAGCTGTGCTGTGATTGGTTGTTATATATTATACCGAGGTAACATGAAAGCTGCGCTGTGATTGGTTGTTATATATTATACCGAGGTAACATGAAAGCTGCGCTGTGATTGGTTGTTATATATTATACTGAGGTAACATGAAAGCTGTGCTGTGATTGGTTGTTATATATTATACCGCTGAAGTCAAAGTAACCTTGACTTCATAAATAGAGATGAGCAAGTATACTCGCTAAGGGCCATTGCTCGAGCGAGCATTGCCCTTAGCAAGTACCTGCCCGCTCGAGACAAAAGGTTCAGGTGCCGGCGCGGGGAAGCGGTGAGTAGTGGCAGTCAGCAGGGGGGAGCGGGGGGCCGGGAGAGAAAGATATCCCCCCGCTCTCCCCCGCCGCTCCCTGGCCGCCGCCAGCACCCAAACCTTTTGTCTCGAGCAGGCAGGTACTCGCTAAGGGCAATGCTCGCTCGAGCAATTGCCCTTAGCGAGTATACTCGCTCATCACTATTCATAAAATTGTCCATGCAAACAACTATCAAATTAACTCGGGCGAGGCCGGGTATATCAGCTAGTCAAGTATCAAATCAATGATCAATTCAATTTTAAAAAATGGCAAAGCGTATCGTATTTGTGGACGAGACAGAGCACGGTACAATAGTATTATCATCGTATCAGACGGATTAAGAGTTAATATCTAAATACAAACAACCGTAGAACTAAAACAAAAAGGAAAATAATGTTGTAAAATTTGCTAAAATGCACAAGAAAAAATTTGCATAAAAGAAACATAAATGGGGCATTTGGAGTTTGGAGAAAATTTGCAAAACCATATGTCCATTAACAGGAAATTATGAAGCGGTGGACGGCAGATGGTTGTGCGCAAAATATAAAATAAGAAGAAAATCTATATACATAAATATATATTCATGTAACTATGCATATACAGCTATGTACCCACGTGTGAACACTTACTTTAATGTACGGGGGGCGCTGTGCGCTAATGCAAGCAAGTGGAGTAAATGTAAATATGTGTGCACACACACACGTGCGGACATGTGTATACACACATGCAAAAGTGCATGTATGATAAAATATACCATAGATCTGGACATGAGAAAGATGGAAGTGATGAAAAAAGCTTACCATCACTCTTGGGACTGAAAAGATATGGAGCCCAAAAGTGCTGCTGGCGCCTGTAAAAAGACACGAGGGTGAGGAAAAGTAGAGGAAAACAGGAAAGACATCATAAATGCAGTAGCTGGGTGTGCTCTATAACTTACCAGTGGCGGCGCTGAGGACCCCAAGAGAAGAGGGAGATGCACGGGGCAGGGAAAGAGCGCTTTTACAGACCTTTTAGTGTCGGATTGGAGTATGCGCAGACTAGGGCGATGTTATCAGAGCGCACTGGGCCGGCGCGAAATGATTTGGAGCGTATGGGCGGGGCCGCGGGGAGAGCGGACCATTTGTCTGAGTGACAGGAGAGCTGACGAATAGGAGCATGCGCAGTAGAGGGCGGGGAGTCGGGGTTAGAAGCGCTAATGCGAGGGGCGATAGTCGGGATACCCGCACAGGGCTGATAGAGCTGGCGATGCTGGTAGACAGAGGAAATAGGATGAACAGAGAAGGGAGAGGAAAGGATTTTAGGAATGGGGGATTGGGGATGAGAAGTGTAAATGGCACATACTAGGATATAATGTGTAGATGGGAATGTATGAGAGTGGAGGATGGATTTAGGGTTATAACTGGGGCCCTACAATGGGAGGGTTCTGTATGGTAAGGGTCTGCCTGTGTGCATGAGGATATGTAGGGTTGCATGATGGAATGGTGAGAGGTAAATTGCATCAATGTGAACACGGGCAGATATGTATGTTGGGGAGGGTGAGGGAACATGAATTTAATGTGAGCTTGGATGGAAGGATGGGGGCCAAGAAGTGAAAGAACTGAAAATGGACAGAGAATTACAGAGGAGAAAAGGGGGAGGCCAAAATAAGTAAAACTGTAGGGAGTGGGGTAAGAAGTGGGGTGGTCCTGGGGTTTATCCTGCATACATGTTTCCTAGGGTTTCATTAAGTTCCATACAGGCGGGGGTATTTAAAGGGGTTTTCCAGGGAGAATACTACTGAAATCCTCAGGAGGTACTGGTGTATCTTGACGCCACCAGGAAGTTCTGGGGGAGACGCCCCCGGGGGGGGTGACGCCCCCTGTACTTGATTGGCTGCAGAGATGGATGGGATGCAGGTCCTGCCAGCCCACTAAAGTTTTTATTTAAAATGCACAGCGGACCCTGCTACAGTTATGAAGCCCCATGTGCGAGGGAAGCGCAGTGCGGGGTCTGCAGCAGGGATTCGACAGCGCCATGGAGGCCGGTCCCCCACCCTGTCAGTTCCATCTCGCATCAGGGTGCACCCCCCCATGTCACTGTAACCTGGGCTTGGTGTTAGCAGCACCCCCACCTCCCCCACCCCCCTTCCTTGTCAGTGTAACCTCGCCGCCGGAAGCAGGGAGACGACAGCGCCGGGGAGAGACACTGAGAGCCGACGTACGGAGACTGCAGGAGCTGTGCTCAGATCCCAAATCGGCAATGGACACAGCGCAGGGAACCAACAGCAGGGGGACTGTCATGACCTGGGTTACAGGGCTGGAGCATCACTCACATTCCACGGCGCTTCTGCCCGTAATCCATTCCAGTGCCTTCTAGAACCTTGCCGTCTTTTGCCAATCGGGAGCTAGGGGTGTGACAGGGGCGTTCCTCCTGTCAAACCCCTCGACCCGGTGGTGTCAAGGAACACCAGTATCTCCTCAGGATAGGTCATCAATAGTTGATCGTCTGGGGTCCGTCGCTTGGGACCCCGACTGATCAGCTGTCAGTGCCGCAGATACAGTCTCTGCGCTCACCTCTGTGTAGTGGCCGGCGCTTGTAACTGCAGGCATGGCTTGCATTGATTTAAATGATAGCCGTGCCTGCAGTTACAAGCATCGGCATATTGCATTGATTCTATTTACTAAAATGCCCCTGCTGCCTGCAATATGTTGGCCGCACCACCCAGACTTCGAGAAATCGAATTAATAAACAAAGATGCAATTCTACAAATGGTTCTCTAGGACACAGTGTCTCCAGATAATAAAGACTTTACTACTTTTTCTTTAAGCATCTTCGAACAACCCTGATTTTGGATGGAACACAGCCAGCACACCTTGAGTATGCTTTGTGGAGTGTGCTCCAATAATGATGAACAGCCAAAACATGTGCTTCAGAGATGCTCCTGGCAATGATGGACAGTCAGAGCATGTTTTCTTCACTCTGAGTATGTTCAGAGTGCAATGATGAATATGCCAATAGCATGTAGAGTCTGCACAGAACTTATGAGTGCTGTAGGGAGGACCTACTTATAGCAACTACAGCCTGCACCAAACTCATAGACCTTCCAGCAACTCCATTCTAGTCAATTCAGTAGTCGGCCATTTGGAATGGAGTTGCTGTAAGAAGGACCTACATTTAGCAACTACAGTTCCATGTAGTTGCATTAATCACACAATTTTATAAGCAATTTCCTAGAATCATTTTTTCACCATTTCTGCAATGAGAAAACGAATTGCATTTCAACATCTGGTTGTCATGTATGTGCTCTTGGGACCTGTAGTTCTACAGGTGTGGGATGATTGAGCTGTCGGGGTACGTATTGCTCCAGCCAGCTAATCACCACCGGTCTTCTCCAGATAAATACCAGCCTGTCTTACTATCAGATGCTGGTGATTTATTCATTCCCTCTCAGGAACTCTGATGCTTGGAGTCATGTATGTTCTGCTCTGGTGTTGCTTGCATGCATGAGGTTCTGGGTGGGATTCCTTTGTCTGTTGTGTGAACAGTGACGTGTTCTCTGTATGTCTGTAGCTTTTGACTACGCAAGGTGGGAACTGTCCTGTTCAGTGTGTGTGTATTTTTTACTCAGTCTGGTGTTCCTGCCTTTTACCATCTGGGGCAAACCGGGCCCCTAGGTTCCAGTTTATTGGGACAGTCATTCCACGTGTAGGCAGGACTCCCTTTGGGTTTTAGCTGTCTTTTTAGAATAGGGACTCAAAAGCCAATCAGGACCCTAGACACGGGCTTGTGAGCTGAGTATTTTGACCAAAATATTAACCCAATACCTCATATGTACTAACTTATGATATATTTCCATTTGTCTGGGTTTTGTGGTATATTAGTATTTTGGCGTGTGTTGCATGTTATAGTTGTGTGTATGCATGTCCCTTACTCCCCTGTCCCCTCTCTAGCCCTTAGCCTATGTAGGTCATTGTTCTACGGCCTGCATGGAGGTACTAACGGTGCTATTAGAGCTGCACAACATAGCATGCAGTTTTAATAATCACAAAAAGATCTTTTTGGCAATGGCATTATTGCAACTGAACAACAATGCAAATCCCCAGCAAAATAATGCAATTTTATAAGAATATATGAGTTGTGACATCACAGCGTGATAATTGTGCATGCTGTATTGCAGTGGAACTCTGCCCATAAAATAGGGAAATTAGATTGTAAGCTTCACTGGCGTCAGAGACTAATATGAGTTATTACAATTCATGTAGTAATGCAGAAATTGCTGCAACTGTAAAAAATACAAAAAAAAAAATAATTTCAGCTTATATTTTTGATGCTATTACAAAATTGAGCCAAAACAGCACCAATGGATAAAAACTTTAAATGACACTACCCATCATGACTAGAGATGAGCGAGCACCAAAATGCTCGGGTGCTCGTTGCTCGAGTCGAGCTTTCCGCGATGCTCAAGAGTTCGTTTCGAGTAACGAACCCCATGGAAGTCAATGGACGACTCGAGCATTTTTGTATATGACCGATGCTCGCTAAGGTTTTCATTTGTGTAAATCTGCAAAACCTATGAAAGTGATGGAAACGACACAGAAACGGATAGGGCAGGCGAGGGGCAACATGCAGGGCTGCATCTCAGGTTCCCAGGTCTCACTATTAAGCCACAATAATGGGGACTCCATGTGTCCACAGACTACTCATTCTGTTTGGGTGTCGGATACCTCATCGACAACGCAAGGGGTAAACCATCTGCACTCTGCACCCTACCCAAGTCTGTCAGTGTTTTGGGGACAGGCAGGTACAACTCCGCTATGGCAAGTCTGTGTGTACCCACAGCATGGGTGGCTAGCAGGAACACACAGACGGTACAGAAAGAAATCCCATTGCAGTGCCCCGGATAGCTGAGGTTACATGAGAGAAAATACATGTTGGCTGCGGTCCACAATCCATGCCCTAGTCAGTCGTGGTTTTTTGGGGGGCCAGATAGGTAGAACACCGCGATGGGAAGACTTAGTGCACCCATAGTATACACAGAGCCCTGTAATATTCCTGTAGCAAAAGGTATAAGCTGACCCCAGTAACATTTCTGTAGTAACAGTATAGACAGACCCCAGTAACATTTCTGTAGTAACAGTATAGACAGACCCCAGTAACATTTCATTAGCAGAAGTATAGGCAGACCCTGTAAAATGTATGTAGCAGAAGTATAGGCAGACCCCTGTAACATTTACGTGCCAGAGGTATAGGCAGAACCACGGTAACATTTAAGTGGCAGCAATATAGGCAGACCCCTGTAACATTTATGTGGCAGAAGTATAGGCAGACCCCAGTAACAGTTATGTAGCAGCAGTATAGGCAGACCCCAGTACCATTTTTGTAGCAGAAGTATACGCAGACCCCCTGTAACATTTACGTGGCAGAAGTATAGGCAGACCCCACCACCATTTCTGTTGTTGAAGTATAGACAGACCCTAGTAACATTTTTGGAGCAGCAGTATAGGCAGACCCCTGTAACATTTATGTAGCAGCAGTATTGGCAGACCTCAGTATCATTTCTGTAGCAGCAGTATAGGCAGACCCCTGTAACATTTCTGTAGTAACACTATAGACAGATCCCAGTAACATTTCTGTAGCAGAAGTATAGGCAGACCCCTGTAACATTACCGTGGCAGCAGTATTGACAGACCTCAGTAACATCCTTGTGGCAGCAGTATAGGCAAACCCCTGGAAAATTAACGGGGCAGCAGTATAGGCAGACCCCAGTAACATCCTTTTGGCAGCAGTATAGGAAGACCCCTGTAACATTTACGTGGCAGAAGTATAGGCAGAGCCCTGTAACATTCAAGTGGCAGCAGTATAGGCAGACCCCTGTAACTTTCTTGTAGCGGAGTATAGGGTGGCAGGCAGACCCCAGTAAAATTTCTCTAGTAATAGTATAGGCCTACCTCTGAAACATTGGGATACCATGAGCGTAGGCGAAGGCTGGAAAAATTAGTTGGATAAGAGTGTAGGCGTGGGCCCCAAAACTTGGTGCATGTGTTTCCTGCATTAGAATCCTGTGTTCCCGCAGCGTTTGAATGTCTGCTTTCTGTAGGCTAAAGTCCGATTGTAGGGAGTCAATTTTTTCTGTGAGAGCAGAGCGGGACTCTGTGATTGCTCTGAGAACATCAGTAATAGTTGGGCCGGATGCAGGAGGTGAAACCGACATGGTCTCCTTAGAGGATGCACCTTGTGGGCTGCAGGGTTGGTTGGATTGGGAGTCCAGTGGGGTGCTGGGCGGGCGTATTGTTGCAGCTTGTTCACAAGTTTAGCTTATTTAGTGGGTGAAATTACAGCGGAGGGATACAGTACAAGATACCTGCAGGCCCGCACTTATAATATACCACAGGGGGGATTCACAGGTAGTTTAATAATTAATGCATAGCTGCTGAGGCATATTCATAGTGCAGCAATGCCAGTAGGACCACATAACCACTAGATGTCGGCAGAGAGCAGGTCAGAAGTCAGTGGACAGGAGTATATGGAGGTCTGTGCAGGTTGGGAAGCAGGAAGTCTACGGCTGGGTTCACACAGGGTGGATTTGCCGCGGTTTTGCCACACGGAATTTCGCCGCGGCAAATCCGCCCGCGGCCGCTAATCTCGGGATTAGCCAGCCATGTGGATGAGATTTCTCAGAAATCTCGTCCACACGGGACGGCCAATCCGCTGCGGTAAGTCAGGCTGGAACCGCGGCTGCGGCGGCCGCAGCCACGGTTTCAGAATATGCAGCATGTCTGTTTATCTTTTCTTTCCGCCGCGGCCGCGCTCTCCTCTATGGGAGCGCCAACGGCAGCGGAAGAGCGGAAATCTCGCGGTTTTTCAGCGGCCACACCGCGGGATTTCCGGCGGGAATACGCCCCGTGTGAACCCAGCCTTATATGAACAATATTCAACCTCCTGTGGACTTTAGAGCCGTATTCTCTCTTTGAAACTTTTCTGCAGAGAATTCAGCTCCACTCTGAGTACCCCATCTCTGCAGATAACACTGAATAGTGAGAATTCTGCTTGTGGGGCATAGTGACTCCAGCACATCATCAGTTCTACTGCAGCATCGTACATTGGCTGTGTTCCCAAAAAAAAGGTGCATGCAGCCCATCTACTGCATCTGTGATTTGTGGAAGCAGCTCCAAGCATAGTCTGTAGCAATCTAAGTACTACACTCAGAAGCACATGAATGAGCCCAGGTAAATCCTCTATTGTTGCCTGCAGATGTCCTATTGATTACACAATTGTAAATGGATTATTCTTTTCCGTGGCAGCAGGAATATCATTTTCAGTTTTCTGTCTTCACTGAACAACTTGCATTATGGTTTCTCTTAGGGCTCAAAAAGTTATCACAAGATGGATTTAAAAAGAAGAAATGATACCTGGCTTCCCCAGCAGCTTCCAGACATGGAAATCATCAGAAGGACACCAGTGCTGGACACAGCGTTACTCTGCTGTTACTGTATACAGGTGATAAGTGCTGGGGGGCCGTTCTGCTGCTGTTACTGTATACAGGTCATTAGTGCTGGGGGCCGTTCGGCTGCTGTTACTGTATACAGGTCATTAGTGCTGGGGGCCGTTCGGCTGCTGTTACTGTATACAGGTGATAAGTGCTGGGGGAACGTTCTGCTGCTGATACTACATACAGGTCATTAGTGCTGGGGGGGACCGTTCTGCGGATATTACTGTATACAGGTCCTCAGTGCTGGGGGGACATTTTGCTGCTGTTACTGTATACAGGTCATCAATGCAGGGGGGCCATTCGGCTGCTGTTACTGTATACAGGTCATTAGTGCTGGGAGGCCGTTCTGCTGCTGTTACTGTATACAGGTCATTAGTGCTGGGGGGCCGTTCTGCGGATATTACTGTATACAGGTCCTCAGTGCTGGGGGGACATTTTGCTGCTGTTACTATATGCAGGTCATTAGTGCTGGGGGGCCGTTTTCCTGCTGTTACTGTATACAGGTCATTAGTGCTGGGGGGCCGTTTTCCTGCTGTTACTATATACAGGTCCTCAGTGCTGGGGGGCATTCTGCTGCTGTTACTGTATACAGGTGATCAGTGCTGGGGGGACGTTTTGCTGCTGTTACTATATACAGGTCATCAGTGCTGCTGTTACTGTATACAGGTTGTCAGTGCTGGGGGGCCGTTTTCCTGCTGTTACTGTATACAGGTCATCAATGCAGGGGGGCCATTCGGCTGCTGTTACTGTATACAGGTCATTAGTGCTGGGGGGCCATTCAGTTGCTGTTACTTTATACAGGTCATTAGTGCTGAGGGCCATCCGCTGCTGTTACAGTATACAGGTCATCAGTGCTGGGGGGCCGTTCTGCGGCTGTTACTGTGTACAGGTCCTCAGTGTTGGAGGACATTCTACGGCTGTTACTGTATACAGTTTACCAGTGCTAAGGGACCGTTCAGTTGCTGTTACTGTATACAGGTCATCAGTGTTGGGGGGGGGGGGGGTGTCCACTAATATTACTGTATACAGGTCATCAGTGCTGGGGGAACGTTCTGCTGCTGTTACTGTATACAGGTCATTAGTGCTGGGGGGCCGTTCTGCTGCTGTTACTGTATACAGGTCCTCAGTGCTGGGGGGCGTTCGGCTGCTGTTACTGTATACAGGTCATTAGTGCTGGGGGGCCGTTCTGCTGCTGTTACTGTATACAGGTCATTAGTGCTGGGGGGCCGTTCTGCGGATATTACTGTATTCAGGTCCTCAGTGCTGGGGGGACGTTTTGCTGCTGTTACTGTATACAGGTCATCAGTGCTGGGGGCCTTCTACTGCTGTTACTGTATACAGGTCATCAGTGCTGGGGGGTGTTCTGTGCTGTTACTGTATACAGGTCATCAGTGCTGGGGGGACGTTTTGCTGCTGTTACCATATACAGGTCATCAGTGCTGCTGTTACTGTATACAGGTCATTAGTGCTGGGGGGGCGTTCTGCTGCTGTTACTGTATACAGGTCCTCAGTGCTGGGGGGCGTTCGGCTGCTGTTACTGTATACAGGTCATTAGTGCTGGGGGGCCGTTCTGCTGCTGTTACTGTATACAGGTCATTAGTGCTGGGGGGCCGTTCTGCGGATATTACTGTATTCAGGTCCTCAGTGCTGGGGGGACGTTTTGCTGCTGTTACTGTATACAGGTCATCAGTGCTGGGGGGACGTTTTGCTGCTGTTACTATATACAGGTCATCAGTGCTGGGGGCCTTCTACTGCTGTTACTGTATACAGGTTGATCAGTGCTGGGGGGACGTTTTGCTGCTGTTACCATATACAGGTCATCAGTGCTGCTGTTACTGTATACAGGTTGTCAGTGCTGGGGGTCAGTTCGGCTGCTGTTACTGTATACAGGTCATTAGTGCTGTGGGCCATCCGCTGCTGTTACTGTATACAGGTCATTAGTGCTGGGGGGCCGTTCTGCTGCTGTTACTGTATACAGGTCATTAGTGCTGGGGGGCCGTTTTCCTGCTGTTACTGTATACAGGTCATCAATGCTGGGGGGCCGTTCTGCTACTGTTACTGTATACAGGTCAGCAGTGTTGGGGGGTGTTCTGCTAATGTTACTGTATACAAGTCATCAGTGTTGGGGGGGTGTTCTGCTAATGTTACTATATACAAGTCATCAGTGTTGGGGGGACCTTTTGCTGCTGCTACTATATACAGGTCATTAGTGCTGGGGGGCCGTTCTGCGGATATTACTGTATATAGGTCCTCAGTGTTGGGGGACATTCTACTGCTGTTACTGTATACAGGTCATCAGTGCTGGGGCGCCGTTTGGCTGCTGTTACTGTATACAGCTCATCAGTGCTAAGGGGCCGTTTGGCTGCTGTTACTGTATACAGGTCATTAGTGCTGGAGGGCCGTTCTGCTGTTGTTACTATATACAGCTCATCAGTGCTGGGGGGCCGTTCGGCTGCTGTTACTGTATACAGGTCATCAGTGCTGGGGGGCCGTTCGGCTGCTATTACTGTATACAGCTTATCAGTGCTGTGGGGCCATTCTGCTGCTGTTGCTATATACAGCTCATCAGTGCTGGGGGGCCGTTCGGCTGCTGTTACTATATACAGGTCATCAGTGCTGGGGGGCCGTTCGGCTGCTATTACTGTATACAGCTTATCAGTGCTGTGGGGCCATTCTGCTGCTGTTACTATATACAGGTCATCATTGCTGAGGGGCTGTTCTGCTGCTGTTACTGTATACAGGTCATTAGTGCTGGGGGGCCGTTCTGCTTCTGTTACTGTATACAGGTCATCAGTGCTGGGGGCCATTCGGCTGCTGTTACTGTATACAGGTCACTAGTGTTGGGGGGCCGTTCCGCGGCTGTTACTGTATGTAGGTCCTCAGTGTTGGAGGACATTCTACTGCTGTTACTATATACAGTTCACCAGTGCTGAGGGGCCGTTCAGCTGCTGTTACTGTATACAGGTCATCAGTGTTGGTGGGGGGGGGGGGGGGGTGTCCGCTAATGTTACTGTATACAGGTCATTAGTGCTGAGGGGCCGTTCTGCTGCTGATACTACATACAGGTCCTCAGTGCTGGGGAACGTTCGGCTGCTGTTACTGTATACAGATCATCAGTGCAGGGGGCATTCTGCTGCTGTTACTGTATACAGGTCATTAGTGCTGGGAGGCCGTTCTGCTGCTGTTACTGTATACAGGTCATTAGTGCTGTGGGGCCGTTCTGCGGATATTACTGTATACAGGTCATTAGTGCTGGGAGGCCGTTCTGCTGCTGTTACTATATACAGGTCATTAGTGCTGGGGGCGTTCTGCTGCTGCTACTGTATACAGGTCCTCAGTGCTGTGGGGCTGTTCGGCTGCTGTTACTGTATACAGCTCATCCGTGCTGTGGGGCTGTTCTGCTGCTGTTACTGTATACAGGTCATCAGTTCTGAGGGGCCATTCGGCTGCTGTTACTGTATACAGGTCATTAGTGCTGGGAGGCCGTTCTGCTGCTGTTACTATATACAGGTCATTAGTGCTGGGGGCGTTCTGCTGCTGCTACTGTATACAGGTCCTCAGTGCTGTGGGGCTGTTCGGCTGCTGTTACTGTATACAGCTCATCCGTGCTGTGGGGCTGTTCTGCTGCTGTTACTGTATACAGGTCATCAGTTCTGAGGGGCCATTCGGCTGCTGTTACAGTATACAGTTCACCAGTGCTAAGGGACCGTTCAGTTGCTGTTACTTTATACAGGTCATTAGTGCTGAGGGGCCGTTCGGCTGCTGTTACTGTATACAGGTCATCAGTGTTGGGGGGGGGGTGTCCGCTAATGTTACTGTATACAAGTCATTAGTGCTAAGGGGCCGTTCTGCTGCTGTTACTGTATACAGCTCATCCGTGCTGTGGGGCTGTTCGGCTGCTATTACTGTATACAGGTCATCAGTGTTGGGGGTGTTCTGTGCTGTGACTGTATACAGGTCATTAGTTCTTTGGGGTCTGTTCGGCTGCTGTTACTGTATACAGGTCATTAGTGTTGGGGGGCCGTTCCGCGGCTGTTACTTTATGTAGGTCCTCAGTGTTGGAGGATATTCTACTGCTGTTACTGTATACAGGTCATCAGTTTTAGGGAGTCATTCTACTGCTGTTACTGTATACAGTTCATCAGTGCTAAGGGGCCGTTCAGTTGCTGTTACTGTATACAGGTCATTAGTGCTAAGGGGCCGTTCAGCTGCTGTTACTGTATCCAGGTCATCAGTGTTGGGGGGATGTTCTGCCAATGTTACTATATACAGGTCATCAGTGCTGGGGGGTGTTCTGTGCTGTTACTGTATCCAGGTCATCAGTTCTTTGGGGGACATTTTGCTGCTGTTACTATATACAGGTCATCAGTGTTGGGGGGATGTTCTACTGCTGCTACTATATACAGGTCATTAATGCTGGGGGGCCGTTCTGCTGCTGTTACTGTATACCAGTCATTAATGCTGGGGGGCTGTTCTGCTGCTGTTACTGTATACAGGTCATTAGTGCTGGGGGGCCGTTCTGCTGCTGTTACTGTATACAGGTCATCAGTTCTGAGGGGCCATTCGGCTGCTGTTACAGTATACAGGTCATCAGTGCTGGGGGGCCGTTCTGCGGCTGTTACAGTATACAGGTCATCAGTGTTGGAGGACATTCTACTGCTGTTACTGTATACAGTTCACCAGTGCTAAGGGACCGTTCAGTTGCTGTTACTTTATACAGGTCATTAGTGCTGAGGGGCCGTTCGGCTGCTGTTACTGTATACAGGTCATCAGTGTTGGGGGGGGTGTCCGCTAATGTTACTGTATACAAGTCATTAGTGCTGAGGGGCCGTTCTGCTGCTGTTACTGTATACAGGTCATCAGTGCTGGGGGGCCGTTCTGCTGCTGTTACTGTATACAGCTCATCCGTGCTGTGGGGCTGTTCGGCTGCTGTTACTGTATACAGCTCATCCGTGCTGTGGGGCTGTTCGGCTGCTATTACTGTATACAGGTCATCAGTGTTGGGGGTGTTCTGTGCTGTGACTGTATACAGGTCATTAGTTCTTTGGGGTCTGTTCGGCTGCTGTTACTGTATACAGTTCATCAGTGTTGGGGGGCTGTTCTGCTGCTGTTACTGTATACAGGTCATTAGTGTTAGGGGGCCGTTCCGCGGCTGTTACTTTATGTAGGTCCTCAGTGTTGGAGGATATTCTACTGCTGTTACTGTATACAGGTCATCAGTTTTAGGGAGTCATTCTACTGCTGTTACTGTATACAGTTCATCAGTGCTAAGGGGCCGTTCAGTTGCTGTTACTGTATACAGGTCATTAGTGCTAAGGGGCCGTTCAGCTGCTGTTACTGTATCCAGGTCATCAGTGTTGGGGGGATGTTCTGCCAATGTTACTATATACAGGTCATCAGTGCTGGGGGGTGTTCTGTGCTGTTATTGTATCCAGGTCATCAGTTCTTTGGGGGACATTTTGCTGCTGTTACTATATACAGGTCATCAGTGTTGGGGGGATGTTCTACTGCTGCTACTATATACAGGTCATTAATGCTGGGGGGCCGTTCTGCTGCTGTTACTGTATACCAGTCATTAATGCTGGGGGGCTGTTCTGCTGCTGTTACTGTATACAGGTCATTAGTGCTGGGGGGCCGTTCTGCTGCTGTTACTGTATACAGGTCATTAGTGCTGGGGGCCGTTCTGCTGCTGTTACTGTATACAGGTCATTAGTGCTGGGGGCCGTTCTGCTTCTGTTACTGTGTACAGGTCATCAGTGCTGGGGGGCCGTTCTGCTGCGGTTATTGTGTACAGGTCATCAGTGCTGGGGGGCCGGTCTGCTGCTGTTACTGTATACAGGTCATCAGTGCTGGGGGGCCGTTCTGCGGATATTACTGTATATAGGTCCTCAGTTTTGGGGGACAGGGTGAAGGCACAGAGGTCCTAGCAGCACAGTGTGGAAGGATTTGTCCCAGCGTTGCAGCCTTAGGCTGACGGTTACTATACTTCTTAGCCTTGCATTTTAATCTGTAAATGCTGCCAGGTAACCGCTGTAAGATGCCACAATTTACATAATATACTAGCTTACCCGTCGCGCATTGCTGCGAACACAGACATACATACATTCGTTTTTATATATCTAGTGTAGTAATGCATACAGGACAGACAGACAGACATACATTCATTTTTATATATATAGATGACATCAGGAAGTGAGAGAATTAGATTCCGTACGTAAAATTTGGACGCTTATTCTTTTGCGCTTAGAATCGAATAATCGAGTTGGGACCCATTACCTTTTCCTATTTATGACATAATCAATGCTTATGCCAAATTTCAAGTTTCTATGACATTGGGAAGCGAGGAAATTAGATTCCGTAAGTAAAATTTGGACGCTAATTCTTTGGCGCTTAGAATTGAAAAATCGAGTTGGGACCCTTGAACTTTTCCTATTTATGACATAATCAATGCTCGTGCCAAATTTCAAGTTTCTATGACATTGGGAAGTGAGAAAATTAGATTCCGTACGTAAAATTTTGACGCTAATTCTTTGGCGCTTAGAATTGAATAATCGAGTTGGGACCCATTAACTTTTCCTATTTATAATCAATGCTCGTGCCAAATTTCATGTTTCTACAACATTGCGAAGTGAGAGAAATAGTGGCAGTGATGGAAATCAAACGATCTACGTGGGGGGGGGGGGCGTAACTGTCGACGACGCTCGCACGCGCGCCATTTATCGTAGGAGAGTTGTACTATGCCTATAATCTTCCCAGGAGTGTACTCAACAACTTCCCAAAGTTTCATGGCGATCGGATGAATGGTGTAGTAGCGCATAAAGGACAAACAGACAGACAGACAGACACGCAGACATACATTCAATTTTATATATATAGACTAGCGTACCCGTCGCGCGTTGCTGCGTAGACAGACATACATACATACATTCGTTTTTATATATCTAGATAGCAGCTTTCAAGTTACCTCAGCGGTATAATATATAACAACCAATCACAGCGCAGCTTTCATGTTACCTCAGCGGTATAATATATAACAACCAATCACAGCACAACAGCTTTCATGTTGCCTCAGCGGTATAATATATAACAACCAATCACAGCGCAGCTTTCATGTTACCTCAGCAGTATAAGAAATAGCAACCAATCACAGCACAGCTTTCATGTTACCTCAGTATAATATATAACAACCAATCACAGCACAACAGCTTTCATGTTGCCTCAGCGGTATAATATATAACAACCAATCACAGCGCAGCTTTCATGTTACCTCAGCAGTATAAGAAATAGCAACCAATCACAGCACAGCTTTCATGTTACCTCAGTGATATAATATATAACAACCAATCACAGCGCAGCTTTCATGTTACTCAGTATAATATATAACAACCATTCACAGCACAGCTTTCATGTTACCTCAGTATAATATATAACAACCAATCACAGCACAGCTTTCATTTTACCTCAGCATTCTCAATATCCAGCAATTGTCTTGCGAAACGTTCGGCGGATGCATCATTTTGTAGTTGAACACGCCTCCCGTCGCTCGTAATGCCTTTTGCTTTTGTGCTTGAGAAGGAAATCAAACGATCTTTGTCTGGGGGGCATAACTGTCGACGATGCTCGCAGGATAGTTGTACTATGCCAGTAATCTTCCCAGGAGTGTACTCAACAACTTCCCAAAGTTTCATGGCGATTAGATGAATGGTGTAGTAGCGCAAAAAGGACAGACAGACAGACATTGCTTTTTATATATATAGATGACATCAGGAAGTGAGAGAATTAGATTCCGTACGTAAAATTTGGACGCTAATTCTTTGGCACTTAAAATTGAATAATGGAGTTGGGACCCATTAATTTTTCCTATTTATGACATAATCAATGCTCGTGCTAAATTTCATGTTTCTACAATATCGGGAAGTGAGAGAATTAGTGGCAATGATGGAAATCGAACGATCTACGTGGGGGGGGGCGTAACTGTCGATGACGCTCGCACGCGCGCCATTTATCATAGCATAAATGTACTATGCCTATAATCTTCCCAGGAGTGTACTCAACAACTTCCCAAAGTTTCATGGCGATCGGATGAATGGTGTAGTAGCGCATAAAGGACAAACAGACAGACAGACAGACACACACACACACAGACATACATTCAATTTTATATATATAGACTAGCTTATACGTCGCGCGTTGCTGCGAAGACAGACAGACAGACATTCATTCGTTTTTATATATCTAGATAACAACCAATCACAGCGCAGCTTTCATGTTACCTCAGCAGTAAGAGAAATAACAACCAATCACAGCACAACTTTTATTCTGTCTCAGCAATATAAAAAATAGCAACCAATCACAGCGCAGCTTTCATGTTACCTCTGCGGTATTATATATAGCAACCAATCACAGCGCAGCTTTCATGTTACCTCAGTGGTATAATATATAACAACGAATCGCAGCACAGCTTTCATGCAACCCCAGTAGTATAAGAAGTAGCCACCAATCACAGCACAGCTTTCATGTTACCTCAGCAGTATAAGAAATAGCAACCAATCACAGCACAGCTTTCATGTTGCCTCAGCAGTATAAGAAATAGCAACCAATCACAGCACAGCTTTCATTTTACCTCAGCATTCTCAATATCCAGCAATTGTCTTGCGAAACGTTCGGCGGATGCATCATTTTGTAGTTGAACACGTCTCCCGTTGCTCGTAATGCCTTTTGCTTTTGTGCTTGAGATGGAAATCAAACGATCTTTGTCTGGGGGGCATAACTGTCGACGATGCTCGCACGCGCGCCACCTATTGTAGGATAGTTGTACTATGCCTATAATCTTCCCAGGAGTGTACTCAACAACTTCCCAAAGTTTCATGGCAATTGGATGAATGGTGTAGTAATGCATAAAGGACAGACAGACAGACATACATTCATTTATATATATCATGAAGTGAGAGAATTAGATTCCGTACGTAAAATTTGGACGCTAATTCTTTGGCGCTTAGAATTGAATAATCGAGTTGGGACCCATTACCTTTTCCTATTTATGACATAATCAATGCTTGTGCCAGATTTCATGTTTCTACGACATTGGGAAGTGAGAGAATTAGTGGCAATGATGGAAATCGAACGATATACGTGGGGGGGTCGTAACTGTCGACGACGCATGCACACACGCACGCCATTTATCGTAGCATAAATGTACTATGCCTATAATCTTCCCAGGAGTGTACTGAACAACTTCCCAAAGTTTCATGGCGATCGGATGAATGGTGTAGTAGCGCATAAAGGACAAACAGACAGACAGACAGACACACACACACACACAGACAGACACGCATACATTCAATTTTATTTATATAGACTAGCTTACCCGTCGCGCGTTGCTGCGAAGACAGACAGACATACATTCGTTTTTATATATCTAGATAACAACAAATCACAGCGCAGCTTTCAAGTTACCTCAGTGGTATAATATATAACAACCAATCACATCGCAGCTTTCATGTTACCTCAGTGGTATAATATATAACACCCAATCACAGCGCAGCTTTCATGTTACCTCAGCAGTAAGAGAAATAACAACCAATCACAGCGCAACTTTTATTCATTCATTTTACCTCAGCGTTAGAATATATAGCAACCAATCACAGCACAGCTTTCATGTAACCTCAGTAGTATAAGAAGTGGCAACCAATTACAGCACAGCTTTCATGTTGCCTCAGCAGTATACTATATAGCAACCAATCACAGCACAGCTTACATTTTACCTCAGCATTCTCAATATCCAGCAATTGTCTTGCGAAACATTCGGCGGATGCATCATTTTGTAGTTAAACATGCATCTCGTCGCTCGTAATGCTTTTTGCTTTCGTGCTTGAGATGGAAATCAAACGATCTTTGTCTGGGGGGCATAACTGTCGACGATGCTCGCACGCGCGCCACCTATCGTAGGATAGTTGTACTATGCCAGTAATCTTCCCAGGAGTGTGCTCAAAAACTTCCCAAAGTTTCATGGCGATTGGATGAATGGTGAAGTAATGCATAAAGGACAGACAGACAGACATACATTCATTTTTAAATATATAGATGACATCAGGAAGTGAGAGAATTAGATTCCGTACGTAAAATTTGGACGCTAATTTTTTTGCGCTTAGAATTGAATAATCGAGTTGGGACCCATTAGCTTTTCCTATTTATGACATAATCAATGCTCGTGCCAAATTTCAAGTTTTTATGACATTGGAAAATGAGAGAATTAGATTCCGTACGTAAAATTTGGGCGCTAATTCTTTTGCGCTTAAAATTCAATAATCGAGTTGGGACCCATTAACTTTTCCTATTGATGACATAATCAATGCTCGTGCCAAATTTTAAGTTTCTATGACATTGAGAAGTTAGAAAATTAGATTCCGTACGTAAAATTTGGACGCTAATTCTTTTGCGCTTAGAATTGAATAATCGAGTTGGGACCCATTAACTTTTCCTATTTATGACATAATCAATGCTCATGCCAAATTTCAAGTTTCTATGACATTGGGAAGCGAGAAAATTAGATTCCGTACATAAAATTTGGACGCTAATTCTTTGGCGCTTACAATTGAATAATCGAGTTGGGACCCATTAACTTTTCCTATTTATGACATAATCAATGCTCATGCCAAATTTCAAGTTTCTATGACATTGGGAAGCGAGAAAATTAAATTCCGTACGTAAAATTTGGACGCCAATTCTTTTGCGCCTAGAATTGAATAATCGAGTTGGGACCCATTAACTTCTCCTATTTATGACATAATCAATGCTCGTGTCAAATTTCAAGTTTCTAGTACATTGGGAAACGAGAGAATTCGATTCCGTACGTAAAATTTGGACGCTAATTCTTTTGCACATAGAATTGAATAATCGAGTTGGGACCCATTAACTTTTCCTATTTATGACATAATCAATGCTCGTGCCAAATTTCAAGTTTCTATGACATTGGGAAGCGAGAAAATTAAATTCCGTACGTAAAATTTGGACGCCAATTCTTTTGCGCCTAGAATTGAATAATCGAGTTGGGACCCATTAACTTTTCCTATTTATGACATATTCAATGCTCGTGCCAAATTTCAAGTTTCTATGACATTGGGAAACGAGAGAATTCGATTCCGTACGTAAAATTTGGACGCTAATTCTTTTGCGCATAGAATTGAATAATCGAGTTGGGACCCATTAACTTTTCCTATTTATGACATAATCAATGCTCGTGCCAAATTTCAAGTTTCTATGTGAGAAAATTACATTCCGTACGCAAAATTTGGATGCTAACTCTTTTGCGCATAGAATTGAATTATCGATTTGGGACCTATTAACTTTTCCTATTTATGACATAATCAATGCTCGTGCCAAATTTCACGTTTCTATGACATTGGGAAGTGAAAAAATTAGATTCCATACGTAAAATTTGGACGCTAATTCTTTGGTGCATAGAATTGAATTATCGAGTTGGGACCCATTACCTTTTCCTATTTATGACATATTCAATGCTCGTGCCAAATTTCATGTTTCTATGATATTGGGAAGTGAGAGAATTAGTGGCAATGATGGAAATCGAACAATCTACGTGGGGGGGTCGTAACTGTTGACGACGCTCGCGCGCGCGACATTCATCATAGAATATTTGTACTATGCCTATAATCTTCCCAGGAGTGTACTCAACAACTTCCCAAAGTTTCATGGCGATCGGATGAATGGTGTAGTAGCGCATAAAGGACAAACAGACACGCACACAGACACACAGACACGCATACATTCAATTTTATATATATATAGACTAGCTTACCCGTCGCGCGTTGCTGCGAAGACAGACAGACATACATTCGTTTTTATATATCTAGATAACAACCAATCACAGCGCAGTTTTTTTAGGTTACCTCAGTGGTATAATATATAACCAATCACAGCGCAGCTTTGATGTTACCTCAGCTTTATAATATATAACACCCAATCACAGCACAGCTTATATGTTACCTCAGCAGTATAAAATATAACAACCAATCACAGTGCAGCTTTCATGTTACCTCAGCGGTATAATATATAACAACCAATCACAGCACAGCTTTCATGTTACGTCAGCAGTAAGAGAAATAACAACCAATCACAGCGCAACTTTTATTCTGCCTCAGCATTCTCAATATCCAGCAATTGTCTTGCGAAACGTACGGCGGATGCATTATTTTGTAGCTGAACACGCCTCCCGTTGCTCGTAATGCCTTTTGCTTTTGTGCTTGAGATGGAAATCAAACGATCTTTGTCTGGGGGGCATAACTGTCGACGACGCTCGCACGCACCCCACCTATCGTAGGATAGTTGTACTATGCCAGTAATCTTCCCAGGAGTGTACTCAACAACTTCCCATTAACTTTTCCTATTTATAACATAATCAATGCTCGTGCCAAATTTCACGTTTCTATGACACAGGAAAGTGAGAATTACATTCCGTACGTAAAATTTGGACGCTCATTCTTTTGTGCATAGAATTGAATAATGGAGTCGGGACCCATTAGCTTTTCCTATTTATGACATAATCAATGCTTGTGCCAAATTTCACGTTTCTATTAGCGTAAAATTTGGACGCTAATTCTTTGGCGCTTAGAATTGAATAATCGACTTGGGACCCATTAACTTTTCCTATTTATGACATAATGAATGCTCGTGCCGAATTTCAAGTTTCTATGACATTGGGAAGCGAGAAAATTAGATTCCATACGTAAAATTTGGACGCCAATTCTTTTGCGCCTAGAATTGAATAATCGAGTTAACTTTTCCTATTTATGACATAATCAATGCTCGTGCCAAATTTCACGTTTCTATGACACCGGAAAGTGAGAAAATTACATTCCGTACGTAAAATTTGGACGCTAATTCTTTTGTGCATAGAATTGAATAATCGAGTTGGGACCCATTAGCGTTTCCTATTTATGACATATTCAATGCCCGTGCCAAATTTCATGTTTCTATGTGAGAAAATTACATTCCGTACGTAAAATTTGGACGCTAATTCTTTGGCGCATAGAATTGAATAATCGAGTTGGGACCCATTAGCTTTTCCTATTTATGACATATTCAATGCCCGTGCCAAATTTTAAGTTTCTATGTGAGAAAATTACATTCCGTACGCAAAATTTGGACGCTAACTTTTTTGCGCATAGAATTGAATAATCGAGTTGGGACCCATTAACTTTTCCTATTTATGACATAATCAATGCTCGTGCCAAATTTCACATTTCTATGACACCGGAAAGTGAGAAAATTACATTCCGTACGTAAAATTTGGATGCTAATTCTTTTGCGCAGAGAATTGAATAATCGAGTTGGGACCCATTAACTTTTCCTATGTATGACATAATCAATGCTTGTGCCAAATTTCACGTTTCTACGACACCGGAAAGTGAGAAAATTACATTCCGTACGTAAAATTTGGACGCTAATTATTTTGCGCATAGAATTGAATAATCGAGTTGGGACCCATTAGCTTTTCCTATTTTTGACATAATCAATGCTCGTGCCAAATTTCACGTTTCTATGACACCGGAAAGTGAGAAAATTACATTCCGTACGTAAAATTTGGACGCTAATTCTTTGGCGCATAGAATTGAATAATCGAGTTGGGACCCATTAGCTTTTCCTATTTATGACATATTCAATGCCCGTGCCAAATTTCAAGTTTCTATGTGAGAAAATTACATTCCGTACGCAAAATTTGGATGCTAATTCTTTTGCGCTTACAATTGAATAATCGAGTTGGGACCCATTAGCTTTTCCTATTTATGACATAATCAATGCTTGTGCCAAATTTCAAGTTTCTATGACATTGGGAAGCGAGAAAATTAGATTCCGTACGTAAAATTTGGACGCTAATTCTTTGGCGCTTAGAATTGAATAATCGAGTTGGGACCCATTAGCTTTTCCTATTTATGACATAATCAATGCTCGTGCCAAATTTCATGTTTCTACAACATCGGGAAGTGAGAGAATTAGTGGCAATGATGGAAATAGAACGATCTACGTGGGGGGGGGTCGTAACTGTCGACGATGCTCGCACGCGCACGCGCCATTTATCGTAGGATAGTTGTACTATGCCTATAATCTTCCCAGGAGTGTACTCAACAACTTCCCAAAGTTTCATGGCGATCGGATGAATGGTGTAGTAGCGCATAAAGGACAAACAGACGCGCACACAGACAGACACACAGACACGCATACATTCAATTTTATATATATAGATAAGGCTAAGAAATATAGTAACTGTCAGCCTAAGGCTGCAGCACAGGGGCAAATCAATGCACATGCTGCAGCCTGTGTGCTTCTGCCCGGCTGCCATTTGTGGCTGCTGAGCTCTGAGTTTTCTGTGGCATCTCCCTCTTGGCCGCTGGCAGTGGTCTCCGTTGCGCCGGCCGCATGACAGCAGTATGACGGCGCAGCAGTGCACCCATGCGGGCTGCACGCCCGCTCAGTGATCTAAAGGTTTTCTGCGTCGCCATCCTCCCGGGCGGCAGCACTGCTATCCATTCCGCCGGCCGCATCACAGCTCTGTGACGGCTGCTGCTGGTAAATAAATGTGAGTTGGCTATGGCCTTCCCTTTGGCGATGGGATGCACCATCTGCACCACCGCCTAGTAAGTCACTTGGTCCGGGGGGATCGTTGCTGCAGCGCAGGCGGCCGCTGCATGCTTTTTCTCAAGATTCTTTACTGGCGTTGCCCGACCTGCCGGCCAGCAGCCTGTGTACCCTATAAGCTACAGCAGGTGTCACCCCCCTGTCAATCTTGGCTCCAACAGGAATAGCTGGTGGCGTCAAGATACAATAATACCCAGGTCCTCAGTGCTGGGTGGACGTTCTGCTGCTGTTGCTGTATACAGGCCATCAGTGCTGGGGGGGCCATTCGGCTGCTGTTACTGTATACAGGTCATCAGTGCTGGGGGTCAGTTCGGCTGCTGTTACTGTATACAGGTCATCAGTGCTGGGGGTCAGTTCGGCTGCTGTTACTGTATACAGGTCATCAGTGCTGGGGGGCTGTTCGGCTGCTTTTACTGTACACAGGTCATCAGCGCTAGGGAGTCATTCTACTGCTGTTACTGTATACAGGTCATCAGTTCTGGGGGCCGTTCTGCTGCTGTTACTGTATACAGGTCATCTGCACTAGGGAGTCATTCTACTGCTGTTACTGTATACAGGTCATCAGTGCTGGGGGTCTGTTCAGCTGCTGTAACTGTATACAGGTCATTAGTGCTGTGGGCCATTCGCTGCTGTTACTGTATACAGGTCATCAGTGCTGGGGGGGCGTTCGGCTGCTGTTACTGTATACAGGTCATCAGTGCTAGGGAGTCATTCTACTGCTGTTACTGTATACAGATCATCAGTGCTGGGGGCCATTCAGCTGCTGTTACTTTACACAGGTCATTAGTGCTGGGGGGCCGTTCTGCTGCTGTTACTGTATACAGGTCATCAGTGCTAGGGAGTCATTCTACTGCTGTTAGTGTATACAGGTCATCAGTGCTGGGGGTCAGTTCGGCTGCTGTTACTGTATACAGGTCATCAGTGCTGGGGGGCCGTTCGTCTGCTTTTACTGTACACAGGTCATCAGCGCTAGGGAGTCATTCTACTGCTGTTACTGTATACAGGTCATCAGTGCTGGGGGTCTGTTCAGCTGCTGTAACTGTATACAGGTCATCAGTGCTGGGGGCCGTTCTGCTGCTGTTACTGTATACAGGTCATTAGTGCTGGGGGGGCCGTTCGGCTGCTGTTACTGTATACAGGTAATCAGTGCTGGGGGCCGTTCTGCTGTTGTTACTGTATACAGATCATCAGTGCTGTGGGCCATTCAGCTGCTGTTACTTTACACAGGTCATTAGTGCTAGGGGGCCGTTCTGCTGCTGTTACTGTATACAGGTCATCAGTGCTGGGGGCTGTTCTGCTGTTGTTACTGTATACAGATCATCAGTGCTGTGGACCATTCAGCTGCTGTTACTTTACACAGGTCATTAGTGCTAGGGGGCCGTTCTGCTGCTGTTACTGTATACAGGTCATCAATGCTAGGGAGTCATTCTACTGCTGTAACTGTATACAGTTCATCAGTGCTGGGGGACCGTTCTGCTGCTGTTACTGTATACAGATCATCAGTGCTGTGGGCCATTCAGCTGCTGTTACTTTACACAGGTCATTAGTGCTGGGGGGCCATTCTGCTGCTGTTACTGTATACAGGTCATCAGTGCTGGGGGGAGAACAGTTCATGCTTTGCAGACTGCAGAGAGTAACTCTGCATGTCAACCAGACAAGCAACCATCACCTTCGGCGACAATTCTACAGCAATCCGCCTAGCCCTGTGCTCAATATCGCTGACATTACCAATATTCACGGGCGTTGGACCCGAATACTAATTACCTACAGTTATTTCTTTAGAGATATGGTTTCATGTTAACACGGACGAGGTTCACTAATTAACTGAAGGTTTAATTTTAAAAAGATAGCAGTGCTTATTTACAGAAAAATACAAAATAATGATATTACAAGGTAATAGGCAAGAAGCATACATAAGATATTCGCTGAACATGAAGAGTGTTACCATTCTTTGTATGGAGTCACATGGAATTACAGGGCAGTCCACACACATAGTGCACTCCAAGGGTCTGATCCTGACTGAGTCCATGTGCGATTTTGAAACTCTTGGTGAGGTAACTCCAATTTAGCTCCTTCCAGCCCCATGGGGGTTTGGCTTACATCGGAGCACATGGGCACTGAAATCTATATTTGCTTCATAACTTTGTATGGGTCAACATACAATTTAGCAAGTTTTAGTTATATTTTATATTATGCATATCCCTATTAAAGGGGTTGTCCTGCAGAAGCAAGTGGCGTTAAGCACTTCTGTATGGCCATATTAATGCACTTTGTAATATACATCGTGCATTAAATATTGGCCATACAGAAGTTATATACTTACCCCCTCCCGCTGCTGGCGTCCCCGTCTCCATGGCGACGACCAAACTTCTCCTCTGGTCGCCGCAACAGTCGCGCTTGCACAGAGAAGAATCCTCTTCTGGAGGGTCCGGGCTCACGAGCTACGTTCTGGCTCCTCTCCCTTCTCAGCATCATCGCGTAGCTCCGCCCCCGTCACATGGTGCCGATCAGCCAATGAGGTGGCTGGAATCGGCAGTGGAGCGCAGACAGCAGAAGAACATCCATGGTGCACCATGGGAGAAGACCCGCAGTGCACCGTGGGAGAAGACCAGCGGCAGTCATCTTGGAAAGATGATTTTTTAAAGTTGCTGAACGGGGATTCAGGTAAGGGAATTTTTTTTTAATAACACCTGGCAGCAGTATTCCTTTACAGGTACTGGGGAACTGGGCAAAAAAAAATTTTCTCTTTAGGCACGGGACAACCCCTTTAACTATTCTGCCTGTTTAACCACTCCACCCCCATTCTCATTATGTAGCCCCAGGTCTCTGTCTACACTATCTTTCCATCTATCTCTCTGGTTGCCCCCCAGCCTCTAGTTCAAACACTCCTCCAACTTTATAACCATCTTCTCCCCCAGCACAGCTGCACCCTCCCCATTAAAATGCTGACCATCCATACGGTAGAACCTGTAGCCAACAGCAAAGTCAGGCCAAACCCCTCTTTCCTACATCCCTAATCTCCTGCTGCCTTTCTGTTGTGGCTCGTGGTACAGGTAGTATTTTAGAGAAAACTACCTTGGAGGTCCTCGCCCTAAGCCTTCATCCTAGTTCCCTGAAATTGATTTTAAGGACCTTCCACCTACCGCAAACTTTGTCATTGGTGCCAATGTGCACCATGACTGCTGGGTCCTCACCAGCCCCTCCCAGTAATTTGTCCACCCGATTCATGATGTGTTGAACTCGAGCAGCAGGAAGACAACACACTATTTGAACATCCTGGTCTGTATAGCAGATTGCCCTGTCTGTCCCCCTAATAATTGAGTCTTTCACTACCAGGATATGTCTAGCCTGCCCTGTGCTCCCCTTCTTACTGGAGCAGACATCATGTCATGTTGCAGCAGTGCTAATCCTGTATTGGCATACCCCATCTGCTAACTTTGCAAACTTGTTGGGGTGGTCCAGTTGAGTACTAGCCTCCCTGGATCTCTTCCCTCTATCCATCCTCCTGTCATCCAGCTACCTGCTCATCCTGCTCTCACATACTGCCATCGACCCTCACATCTACCCCAGCAAGTGCTCAGTGAACAGCAAACTCCTTCACATGGTGCCAATGCATCTCTGCGTTGGAAGCTCCTCATTTAGATACATCTTGTACAGCAGTATGCACCCAGTAATCACAGACTACATCAGGGGCGTAACTATAGAGGGTGCAGGGGATGCGGTTGCACCCGGGCCCAGGAGTCCTAGGGGGGCCATAAAGGGAGCCCAGTACTATAAATAAAGCAATATAGTTGGGCGCCCTGTTACAGGTTTTGCATTGGGGCCCAGAAGCTTCAAGTCATGTCTCTGTGCAGCACGGTTTAGGTATGGGTACGGGTACAGATACAGATAGAGGGGGGCCCCCAGCTCACCTTTTGCATCAGGGCCCCTGATCCATTACTTACGCCCCTGGACTACATATATGGCACAAGATGTACACCGGATGGCATTGTCAGTCATAGAGCACAGTCTAGTGGGGATCATGCAGATAGATGAGATAAAAGCAATAGATGCAAAAATTCAACTAGACAAGCAGTAAATAAATTTAAAGTTACTGATCCCAAGTCACACATGACATAGCACACTTAGAATACAGTACAGTTAGAAGACAGCTCGCTTGCACACTTCAGTTTTCATTTATAGAGCTCTTATCTGTCACACTTCTGCTCCTTCTCTGTTCCGATTGTCTCATGGTGAGAAGTTGTTATAGAGCCCTCCAATACTGGCATGTAGGTCTTATGTAACAATTCAATTCCCAGATAATACCCCCATAACCAGCAAAATAATACCTGAGATTTCTGTTCCTGAGGCTCCTACTAGAAAATGTAAACCCTGGGCAATTTCTGAATCTGCCATTCTGTGAATGTGTCCTTGTTTGTACTGTCAAGTTCTCTTGTTCATGGGCACAGGTCATTGAATGTTTGTTACATGGCTCCAAATATAAAAATGGGAATTCAACTTGCCACGTTTGTTTCCTCACGCCACCTGCAGACGGGCGATTTTGCGTCCATTTTTGTGCACAGAATTTCATTCACAGAAACCGCATCCATTAAAACCCATTGATTTCAATGGATTCCCTCACATTGCTCGTTTTTCGGTGCACATTTTAGTTGCTCTATTTGTGTGTGGAATTGAGCATCAAAGGCCATATAGGAGTTTATAGGGCCTCGGAAATGTGCACAAACTAAGAATGAACATGCGTGCAAAATGGTGAAATTACCTAGCCACCTGTCATGACACTATAAAGATTGCTGGTAATTGCTGGGATGGCACGGCAGCCATTTTGGAGACTGGATTGAAACCACTCAGTGTGCAAACATGCTCTACAGAGTGGAAATGGAGAAGCTCATCCATTTAGTTGAGCAGAGACTGGCACTCTGGGACACCAGAGGATGAGCCCTGAACCACCAAAGCCTCCTTCTAGGAACATCCTTCGCCATCTCTCGTCACTGCCCAAATCTGCGTGATAACAATCAAGGCAAAAGAACATCCTTGTTATCAGAAGACGTCTTCAACCTCAGCTTCTTTCTCACAAACCCAGAAAGTACCAGAAGCACCGCAGGATAGGGTGTCACCGCACATGCTGAGTATATATGGGTGATTACAGTCAGCTGGATCAATAATGACAGCCTGATGGGTTGCTAGTGGAATTTTAAGTGTGCGCAAATGCGCAGCTATTGTGAACGCAAAAAAAATATATGTACATTGTTACGTGCTTAAAAGAAAACTGCTCACTGCAAAAATACATTGCACACAAGTGAGCATTTTTGCGCTTACGTTCGTGTGCAGTTGACCTCAGATTCATAATCCAATGGTGCAAGTGAGAAGCCTGCAGGGTACTCAGAAATCATCTGTGCATGCACCAAGTTCAGCGACATCCCAGTATTATATCTTTATTCTAAATGTTATTTAAAAATCCATGTGCACCCCTAAAAAACTGCCATTTTTTGAACTGAAATCAGCTCTCAGGGCTTATTCACATAAATGCATTTGCTTTGCGTGTTACGTGTACAGAATTTGTGTACATAATAGGCAGTTAAGAGAACCCAACAGATTTTGCATGTGCAATTCATTTGCACAAAATGAAACACGGTATTTTCTATTTTTGTGCGTATTGCACACAGAAATAGCACATATTATACTAATTAAGCATGGGAGCATGCTGCGTATTTTTGTAAAACAAAATACACAGGTCATGCGCGCACAAAAAATACGAAACACATGCGCTCAAAAACATAACACCCATCGCGCAAATGTGTGCTTAAATACGCTTACGCAGATGTGAAGCTAACCTTAATCATCAGTCAACAGAGTGCAGGGATTCTGCAGAACCTGGTTCATGGACATGGTTTCTATGTGACACGGCTCCACCACACGAGGGCACTGTTGCTTCACTGCTGTCTCCTTGCTGATGACTTGTGCTTGTGTTCTGGACTCTGTTTGGCTAATTCCACACAGGCGATCGCGATTTTGCCGCGAGAAAAGTTTATTCGCTGAGATTTGTGAGCATCAGCGATGCTTTTTTTGGAGAATAATCTCACATTGCTTCGCTGCTGCCTGCAATAAAATCGGGCAATTTTTTTTTATCACAAAGGTAAGTAGGACTTTGTAATGCTAAAATCACATCACATCACGTTTGCAGTGTTGCAATGCCATAAAAAGAAGCCTCAATAGGAATACATGGGAGAAAAAAAATAGCACATCGCAGAAAGATAGAGAAAGCCACGATTTTTAATCCTCTCAACATCTTATCAGTGAAAACATCCTAGATGGGAGGGAAACCCTTGTAAATCATTAGTTTCATAATTAGATTTTTTACTGACTAACGCATCAGGCGAAAATCACATGATTTTGTCGCCTGTGTGTAAGCTGCAGGGATTCAGCAATAGGCCAAATACACATGGGAGGAAATTTTGCGCAGAATTAGATAATGCAATCCTATGAAAACTCACACGGTAAACAAATCACAGCATGTCCTATTTCTATGCGAGCCTTGCTGGTGATGCACCGGCTCTGTTCTGTGCATATGCGCGAAGCTGGCGCAAAGCAATACACCGGGAGGAGGTACGCGCCAGGTCCCTGCAGGGGCACAGCTCGCATCCCACTGCAAGAATCCTCTGTCTGCAGAAGGCCTTAGTCACATCTAGTCATTGCTTTACCCTCCTGCAGTTAGAATCATAGAATGGAGTTGGAAAGGACCTCTGGGGTCAGCGGGTCCAACCCCCTCTTCAGTGCAGGATTCACTAAATCATCCACCTCCCGTGGACATGTCACCTTTTCCAATGGATTCTGCATGTCTTTGACATTTTTCTTATAAGTCACTCTAGGCTTTTTCCTGTGCGTTCCCCAGTCATCTTTTACCTCCCAACAAGCTCATTTTACCAACCTCGGAAGGATGAAAGGCTGAGTCAACTTTGAGCTGACTACCTGAATAGAGATGAGCGAACGTACTCGTAATGAGTACTTACGCACCCGAGTACCGCCATTTTCGAGTACTTCAGTACTCGCGCGTAAAGATTCGGGGGGCGCCGTGGGGCGGGGAGAGGCGCGGCGGGTAGCAGCGGGGAACAGGGGGGAGCCCTCTCTCTCTCCCTCTCCCCCCCACTCCCCACTGCTACCCCCCGTGCCGCCACGGCGCCCCCCGAATCTTTACGCGCGAGTACTGCTGTACTCGAAAATGGCGGTGCTCGGGTGCGTATGTACTCGTAACGAGTACGTTCGCTCATCTCTATACCTGAACCAAGTGGGGCTTGAACCCGCAGTATTCAGGTCATGAGTGAGACTGTATTTCTGCTGCCTTAACAGGACTCAGTTTCCTAATAGAAGTTCAATTTGTCATCTTTGTGGCCAGTGAATAGAAATATTCTGGATTAGATTCAGAGGCTGTAAACCTGCCCTGGTGATGTTCAACGTACACAGCTGCAGGGCTTGTTACAAGTGTCACATGGACACGGGGTAAGGGTAAACGAAATAGGGATGATACAAGAGCTTGCACTCTGTGAGGAAATAGAGGTGACCCAAGAGCTCGCAATCTTTGAGGCAATAGTAGTGTGGGTCCTGTTCAGGGGAGCTTATAGAATATGATACTATTTAGAGCTTTGGATCAAGCAATGTGAGGGACTTGCACCCATTATAATTGTCTCTCTTGCAGCTTCATCATTTGTTTAGCCTCTAGATATGACGGTGGGACACACAATTCATCTGTTATCGCACAAAGACTGTTATTGGAGTTATTGGGCCTTGTATGTAAGATTTGAAACCAGGTGCAGGATTTCTACATATTTCTACATGAATACACCATTTGCTGGCATCTCTGATGAATAGTGATGTCCTCAGGGAATCCTCAGCATACATGAATGAGTTTATAAACAACTATGAGTTCACTGTCAAAATATAGAAAATATTTAACCCACGAGACACGATGAGAGTCTGCATTAAAATTTTTACCCACAATAGAAGAAAGACTTATCGACCTTAAGTTTCCAGGTTCTGACCCCTTTTTGAATATTGGCACCACATTCCAGTGAAACAGGCTCTGTCATTATAGAATCCTATGCCTATGTCCTATCGGGGTGTATGCCATTGGGACTTGGTAATTTGTCTGTTGTAATCTTTTTAAGGGCTCAGTCACACGGGCGTTTGTAACGGGCGTTTTTCCGCACGTCAAAAAATTCGTCCTAGATAGAACCAATGCTTTTCAATAGCAGCGGTCACATGTGCAAACTTTACATGCGGAAAAACGCCTGTCGCAAAAATTATAGGACACCGGTTTGCAGAACGCATGTAACTACGTTCTGCGGCAAACCAGTGTTCTGTGTATGTGAAACCCCTGGATGCTTTCGCATCCAGGGATTTCACCCTGCACTCAATGGGGCCAGAGGCAGCAGCGTCGACCCCATTGAGAACATATAGTGAAGATTGTGATCCTCTGCAACAGCTGCAGAGGAGTGCAATGTTCTCCCATTGAATTCAATGGAGTCAGCAATACAGCCGACTCCATTGAAAGCAATGGGCTGCTGGCCAGCGCTGCAGTGATTTTCAGGGAAGGGCTTAAAATATAACCCTTTCCCTGAAAAGCATCCTAAAAATGTGTAAAAAATTTAAAAAAATCTATACTCACCTCTCTGCAGCTGCCGGGGCTCAGCCTGGTCCAGCCGGCTCTTCTCTTGCACTGCTCTGAGTAGTATTCAGCAGGCAGGGATTTAAAATCCCTGCCTGCTGAATGGGCTGCCTCTGATTGGCTGAGCACTGTAACCAATCAGGGGCAGCCCTCAGCTATTGAATGACAGCTGAAATGTGCCTCTGATTGGTCCCTGTGCTCAGCCAATGATTTAATGAATGGGTGAGTGCTGCCTCTGATTGGCTGAACACTGTGATCAATCAGAGGCAGCTCTCAGCTGTCATTCAATAGCTGAGAGCTGCCTCTGATTGGTTACAGTGCTCAGCCAATCAGAGGCAGCCAATTCAGCAGGCTATTTGGAGGAGCAGATTGCATGTTTGGGATGTGGTGTTTCTACCTGCCATGTTGTATCAGTATATTAGCAAGTATATGGCCGCTTTCTGTGTTTTTATTTTCAAAAGGAAATCGGGGCCAAGGATAATTACCCTTCTTGACACCCACTAACACCAGCCCTGGTTCTTACAGCTCAGTCAGGTTTTCATTGGTGCCAAGAAGTTTAATTGCATTAAAATCTGACATTGTCATTGAGGCCTCATGTCCACGGGGAAAATCAGATCCGCTACGGATTCTCCATGTAGAATCCGTAGCGGGTCCCTCCTGCCCCGCGGACATTGAGGCTGAAAATACGAATAAATGAGAATAAACTTACCTCCGATCCGCTCCGTTTCTTCTCTTCGCTGCGGCGTGATCTTCTCTCGTCGCGGCCGGATCTTCTTTCTTCGGCTCGGCGGATGTGCATGATGACGTCGGTGACGTGCCCCGCGCATGTGCCGGGCCGAAGCAAAATGATCCGGCCGCGACTGAGAGAAGATGGCGCGGCGCCGAAGAGAAGAACCGGAGCGTGTGAGTTAAATCAGATTTTTGTCTCCCGCGGATCCAGACGGCTTCCATAGGCTTCAATAGAAGCCCGCGGGAGCCGTCCCCGCGGGAGACCCGCATGAAAATGGAGCATGGTCCAGGTTTTTTCATGCTCCATTTTTTTTAAAATCACTTTTATTGACGATCCGCGGGTATTTATCTACCCGCGGGTGGTCAATGCATCCCTATGGGGTGCGGATCCGCGCGCGGGAGAAGAGTTAAATCATGTCCACGGGGAAAATCGGGCCCGCTACGGATTCTACATGTAGAATCTGCAGCGGGTCCCTCCTGCCCCGCGGACATGAGCGCTGAAAATAACAATAAATAAGAATTTACCTATCCGTAGCGGGCGGCGAAGCTCTGCTCTTCCTCACGGCCGGATCTTCTTTTTCCGTCGACGTGCCGCGCGCATCCGCCGAGCCGAAGCAAGGGAGATGCGGCCGTGAGGAAGAGAAGAGCTTCCCGGTCCGCTGCGGGTGAGTAAATTCTTTAAATTCCTATTTTAGGTCCCGCGGATCCGGACGGCTTCCATAGGCTTCAATAGAAGCCCGCGGGAGCCGTCCCCGCGGGAGACCCGCACGAAAATGGAGCATGGTCCAGATTTTTTCATGCTCCATTTTTTTTTTAAATCCCTTTTATTGACGATCCGCGGGTATTTATCTACCCGCGGGTGGTCAATGCATCCCTATGGGGTGCGGATCCGCGCGCGGGAGATCCGCTGCGGATTTTAAATCTCATTTTGCCCGTGGACATGAGCCCTTAGTCAGTTTTTGGATACATCCAAAGATTGACCCTGGAGCTAGAAACCCTATGGACTTCATTCATACATGAAAATTCCCAAATAAACTACTGAAACTTTGATGATGGCAGATGAGACATTCATAATCAGGATTCTTGTGAACTATACTACCACTAGCTAATATGCCCAGCTTCTCCCAAGTTAATTTGGTACCAGTGTTTACCTGCTGTTCGCACAGAAAATGTTATGAAGTCATGGTTATTTCAGAGGAACCGTGGAATAAAATATATTTGCACATAGAGGAGCATTAGATTCTCCTCAGGCTGCTTGTACCGATGTCCCTCTGCAGAATGTGTCACCACTCCCACTCTACTCACTTTATGCCCTTAAAGGTAACTCCCCTTTTTATTCAAATTTATCCACAGACTGGAGGCTAAAGCTCCTTCTTTACTTTAAAGGCTCCATCCTTGATGTCCATAGCTGCCTCCTTATATACTTTACAGGCTTTTAGTATATACATAGAGGTCAGCTAGATTGTCCTAAGTATAAACACATATAGGTGAGGTAGATTGTCCCCTGTAAATACACAGAGAGGTAAGGTATATTCTCCTCAGTTTATACATAGAGAGGTGAGGTAGAGTCTCCTCAGTATATACACATTGAAATGAGGTAGATTCTTCTCAATACATACACATAGAGGTGAGGTAGATTCTCCTCAGTATATACACATAGAGGTGAGGTAGATTCTCCTCAGTATATACACATAGAGGTGAGGTAGATTCTCCTCAGTATATACACATAGAGGTGAGGTAGATTCTCCTCAGTATATACACACAGCAGGGAGGTAGATTCTCCTCAGTATATACACACAGAGGGGAGGTAGATTCTCCTCTTTATATACACACAGAGGTGAGGTAGATTCTCCTCAGTATATACACACAGAGGTGAGGTAGATTCTCCTCAGTATATACACACAGAGGTGAGGTAGATTCTCCTCAGTATATACACATAGAGGTGAGGTAGATTCTCCTCAGTATATACACACAGAGAGGGGAGGTAGATTCTCCTCAGTATATACACATAGAGGTGAGGTAGATTCTCCTCAGTATATACACACAGAGGTGAGGTAGATTCTCCTCAGTATATACACATAGAGGTGAGGTAGATTCTCCTCAGTATATACACACAGAGAGGGGAGGTAGATTCTCCTCAGTATATACACATAGAGGTGAGGTAGATTCTCCTCAGTATATACACATAGAGGTGAGGTAGATTCTCCTCAGTATATACACACAGCGGGGAGGTAGATTCTCCTCAGTATATACACATAGAGGTGAGGTAGATTCTCCTCAGTATATACACAAAGAGGTGAGGTAGATTCTCCTCAGTATATACACATAGAGGTGAGGTAGATTCTCCTCAGTATATACACACAGATGGGAGGTAGATTCTCCTCTTTATATACACATAGAGGTGGGGTAGATTCTCCTCAGTATATATACAGATGTGTGGTAGATTCTCCTCTTTATATACACATAGAGGTGTGGTAGATTCTCCTCAGTATATACACAGAGAGGTGAGGTAGATTCTCCTCAGTATATACACAGAGAGGTGAGGTAGATTCTCCTCAGTATATACACATAGAGGTGGGGTAGATTCTCCTCAGTATATATACAGATGTGTGGTAGATTTTCCTCTTTATATACACATAGAGGTGAGGTAGATTCTCCTCAGTATATACACAGAGAGGTGAGGTAGATTCTCCTCAGTATATACACATAGAGGTGGGGTAGATTCTCCTCAGTATATACACAGAGAGGTGAGGTAGATTCTCCTCAGTATACACACATAGAGGTGAGGTAGATTCTCCTCAGTATATACACATAGCGGTGAGGTAGATTCTCCTCAGTATATACACACAGAGGTGAGGTAGATTCTCCTCAGTATATACACATAGAGGTGAGGTAGATTCTCTTCAGTATATACACATAGAGGTGGGGTAGATTCTCCTCAGTATATATACAGATGTGTGGTAGATTCTCCTCTTTATATACACATAGAGTTGTGGTAGATTCTCCTCAGTATATACACAGAGAGGTGAGGTAGATTCTCCTCAGTATATACACAGAGAGGTGAGGTAGATTCTCCTCAGTATATACACATAGAGGTGGGGTAGATTCTCCTCAGTATATACACAGATGTGTGGTAGATTTTCCTCTTTATATACACATAGAGGTGAGGTAGATTCTCCTCAGTATATACACAGAGAGGTGAGGTAAATTCTCCTCAGTATATACACATAGAGGTGGGGTAGATTCTCCTCAGTATATACACATAGAGGTGAGGTAGATTCTCCTCAGTATACACACATAGAGGTGAGGTAGATTCTCCTCAGTATATACACATAGCGGTGAGGAAGATTCTCCTCAGTATATACACAGAGAGGTAAGGTAGATTCTCCTCAGTATATACACACAGAGTTGAGGTAGATTCTCCTCAGTATATACACATAGAGGTGAGGTAGATTCTCTTCAGTATATACACATAGAGGAGAGGTAGATTCTCCTCTTTATATACACATAGAGGTGGGGTAGATTCTCCTCAGTATATATACATAGAAGTGAGGGTGATACAGAAGGTAAAGGTGCTGGAGATGTGCACGGTATGGCGAGGTGGAGAGTGAGGGATGCTATACACAAACAATGGTCAGACGTTCAGCCGTGTGGCGGCTGAATCAGTATGACTGCAGGAGCGGTTTATGATGGCTAGCAGGGATTGCAGTCAATAAGTCAGGGGGCATGTTATCAGACGGACTACAGAGGGGTTTGGTTTGGGAGGATATGGTATGCCTCCCTGAAAAGGTCCATTTTTAGAGCACTCCTGAAGTTCTGTGAGTCCTAGATTGCCCGGATAGCCTTTGGTAGTGCGTTTCAGATGACTGGTGCTGCTCTGGAGAAGTCTTGGAGGCGGGAATGGGAGGTTCAAATTAAAGGGGCGCTCAGTCTGGGTTTGTTAACAGAGCGGAGAGCCCAGGCTGGATGATGGGTTGAGATGAGGGAGGCAATGTTGGGTGACGCTGCGCTGTGGAGGGCTTTGTGGATGAAGGTAGTAAGTTTAAATTGAATTCTGTATTTAACCGGCAGCCAGTGCAGTGACTGGTACAGGGCAGAGGCGTCTGCATAGTGGCTGGACAGGAAGATGAGCCTGGCTGCCACATTCAGGATGGATTGGAGGGGGTAGAGCCTGGAGCAGGGGAGGCCGATCAGCAATGAGTTGCAATAATCAAGGCAGGAGTGGATGAGGGCAACAGTGAGCATTTTTAGCGTGTCCACAGTGAGAAAAGAGCGGATTCTTGCGATGTTCTTAACCCCTTAGTGACCAAGCCTGTTTGCGCCTTTATGACCAGGCCAAATTTTGCAAATCTGACATGTGTCAATTTAACATGGAAAAACACCAGAAAGGTTTTGCATATCCAAGCGATTCTGACATTGTTTTTTCGCCACATGTTGTACTTCATTTAGGCGGAAAAAATAGACCGATAGAATTTGTGTTTATTTATTAAAAGCGCCAAAATTGGGAAAATTTTGAAAAAATCGTCATTTTTTCACATTTCCAACTGCAATATCTTAAATATGTGCAAACATAATATAGAAATTTTTGCTAAGATTTATATTTCCACCCGTTTACTTTATTTTGGGCGCACATTGGAAAAACTTTCGTTTTTTTTTTAACCATTTAGGAGACGTACAAATTTAACATTACTTTTCAGCATTTTGAGGAACACTTTGTTTTCCTACACCAAGCCAAGATTGGAAAGGCTCATGAGTGTCATAATAATAGATACCCCCACAAATGACCCCATTTTAAAAACTACACCCCTTAGTGTATTCACTGAGGGGTGCCATGAGTATTTTGACCCCACAGTTTTTTTTCAAGAATTAATTCAATTTAGAGGAGAAAAAGTAAAATTTCATATTTTTGCAATTCTATCATTTTAAAGACATATTTTTTTCCTATAGTTTACATGAAAATGAGGATTTACACCCCAAAATAGATACCCCTGTTTCTCCCGTGTTCAGAAATATACCCATTGTGGCCCTAATATTATGTCTGGATGCACAACAGGGCCAAAAATGAAAGGAGTAGTCAGTTGCTTTCAGAACATAGATTTTGCTTGAAGTCCTTTTAGGCCCCATTGCCCACTTGTAGAGTTCTTGAGCGCCCAAAACCATAGAGAACCCCCACAAATGACCCCATTTTCAAAACTAGACTCCTTAACGAATTTATCTAGGGGTGTACTGTGTATTTTGACCCCACAGTTTTTGAATAAATTCAAGCAAAGCAAAAGGAAAAAAATAGGATTTTTGTTTTTTTGGCAATTCTGTCATTTTAAAAACAGCTTTTTTTGTACAGCACACATATGAAGGAAGACTTGCACCCCAAAATGGATACCCCTGTTTGTACTGTTTTCAGAAACATACCCATTGTGGCCCTAATCTTATGTCCGCATGCACGACGGAGCCCAAATTGAAAGGAGTAATCGGTGGCTTTCAGAACATAGATTTTGCTTGAAGTCTTTTTAGGCCCCATTTCCCACTTGTAGAGTTCTTGAGCGCCCAAAACCATAGAGAACCCCCACAAATGACCCCATTTTGAAAACTAGACCCCTTAACGAATTTATCTAGGGGTGTACTGTGTATTTTAACCCTACAATTTTTGAATAGATCTAAGCAAAGCAGTAAGAAAAAATTACGATTTTCATTTTTTGGGCTATTGCGTCAATTTAAAAACAGGGTTTTTTGTACAGCACACATATAAATGACAACTTTCACCCCAAAACGGATACCCCTGTTTGTCCCGTGTTCAGAAATATAACCATTGTGGCCCTAATAGACTTACAGGACACATGGCTAGGCCTACAATGAAAGGAATACCCGTTGGATTTCAGGGTACAACTGAATAAATTCCAGGCCCCATTGCCCACTTATTGAGCCATTGAGTGGCCAAAACTATAAAGAACCCCCACAAATGACCCCACTTTGAAAACTAGACCCCTTAACAAATTCATCTAGGGGTGTACTGCGTATTTTGACCCCACAGTATTTGAATGAATCTAAGCAAAGCAGAAGGAAAAAGTAACGATTTTCAATTTTTTTGGCAATTTTTTAAATTTAAAAACAGTTTTTTTGTACAGCGCACATAGGAATGAAGACGTTCACCCCCAAATGGATACCCCCGTTTGTCCCGAGTTCAGAAACATACCCATTGTGACCCTAATTTACTTATAGGACCCATGGCAAGGCCTATAAAGGAGGGAACACCCGTTGGATTCCAGGCCCCATTGTTCATTTGTACGGAATAAAAATTGACTCCCTAAAAATTCCCCCCCCTCCCCCCCCCCCTCCGCGCCCTTTTTGGCGTTCGCAAATCTTAGATAAAAGTAATAATGTGAACTGTGTGGTATTTCCGAAGACGAGTAATTACGAAGGCTGGTTGGAATGGGCCCATGGGGCAATAAAACCGGGTATCCCCCCTCCTCTCATGCTTTTTGGGGGTCATTTCTTGACCTCAGTAGCGGGTATGGGGTGTAAAAAGTGGCGTTCCATGAGTCTCCGTAAGCTTGATGAGGTGCTGCGGTCTCACATAGAAGGCGCTCAACAAGCTGCTCCTGGAACTGCAGGAAGGCGAGCGTTCCCGGGGCTTCTTGTAAAATACGTATCACAGGTAGCGGTCTTAATAGCGCCGGGCTCACGCAGCCGTAGGCGGAATCTGCTTGCGGAGGCCCGCAGCGGATCCCAGCTGTGAGCCCGGCTGTGTCCCTGCGTACGGCCACGTAATATACTGCGCATAACTGCCTACTTACACAGGCGGTCATGCGCAGTACCTTTTTTTCGTTTGTATTTCCCGCACTGTCGCTTAGCGATGACGCGGGTACCCGCAGCCCGTATACAACGTAGTTGCGTATGGGCTGCGGGTATATCCGCGACCACGAAGCACAATTTGTCTCTATGTTGCGGATATCCGCGGTAAAATAGAACCTGCTGCATTCTCTTTTCTGCGAGTGGATTACACAATTCCGACCCGCTAATGTGAGCGGAATTGTGTAATCCAATGCGATTGATCTGCGTAGTACCGCGGATCAGACGCATGCGGAATCCATAATTCCTATCCGGTCATGTGAGACCGGCCAAAGGTAGATCTCTACCTTTTTATCACGTGACCGGGGACCGCTCAATGAGGCCACCGGTCACTGCTCCAGGCTCTTGGCGACCGTTGGTCACTGGGAGCAAGGAGATTTTAAGTTTCCTGGGCTCCCCGACTCCTGCGCATGTGTCCGGTGTTTTGCCGGCGGTCGCATGTGCAGAATCCGGGAAAGTTCACGGAGGAAGATCGCATCGGGGTGCAAATACGGAGGCCTCCGGTAAAAAGTTTCATCTCCTCTCACCGATCGGTGAGGGGAGATGAAACTTCAATTTTTTTTTAAAACTTTTACGTGATCGCCATTATCCATTGCATAACGGCGAACACGTGATCAGGAACCGCTCACCGCGGCCCTCTGTGAAATCTCCAGGCTCTTGGCTCAGTTTTGTAGCCAGGAGCAGGGAAATTTTCAATTATCCTGGCAATCCACAGCTTTTGCGCATGCGTCCGCCATTTTGGCTACGGGCGTGTGCGCAGAAGCTGGGGTAAGGTCCGCGGATAAATCTGGGGGCCTTATGTGCGTACTTTCATCCTCCGTCACGGATATGATCCGTGAGGGGAGATGAAACGTACGCTTTTTAAACTTTTTTTTAACTTTTTAAAACTTTTTGAACTTTTTTTTTTTAACTTTTTCACACTTTTTTTTTAACTTTACATGATCACTGTCATCCATTGGATGACAGTGATCATGTCCCCAGTGACATCCCTTTGCTCTTGGCTACACATGGCAGCCAGGAGCAAAGGGATTTTGAATTTCCCGGGGCTCGAGCCCCTCTGTGCACGCGCCCAATGTCAATCATCGGGCGCGCATGCGCAGAGGGGGACTTCGGGTCCCGGACCATCGGGACATCGGGGAGGACTTAGGTGAGTATTTTCACCTCCCCTCATGGATCCGATCCATGAGGGGAGGTGAAACTAGCACCTTTTTTTTACTTTTTAAACTTTATCGCGATCGCCGCTATCCAATGGATAGCGGCGATCGTGGGCCCAGGGACACCTTCAGGAGTCGGGAGCCAGGAGGTTTTGAATTTGCCAGGGGCTCCCGGGCTTCCGCGCATTCGCCTGATGTAATCGTCTGGCGCGCATGCGCAGAAGGTCGCCGGCGGGTCCGGGAGGACCAGATCTCCGGGGGACACCGCCGACAAGCCAGGTAAGAATTTTCAGCTGCTCTGATGGATCCGATCCATCAGGGCAGCTGAATATCTATCTTTTTTCACTGCTTTATTTACTTTTCTGCGATCGGCGCTATCCATTGGATAGCGCCGATCGCAATGCCGGGGGGGGGGGGGGAAGGTCCCCCCAGCCCGGGATGGCAGCTCCATGCTGTCGGCTACCTGCGGGCACCAACAGCATGGAGCTGTCACGTCCAGAGCCCACGTGGCTTTAGTCTCTGCAGGAAGCATGTTTTTACGTCCTCAGAGAATAAAGCCCACTTGGGCAGGACGTAAAAACACTATGGGTTGGTCGTTAAGGGGTTAAGATGCAGCTGACATGTTCGGGCCAGAGATTTGATGTAGGGGGTAAAGGAAAGATTGGCATCGAATATGACCTTAAGGCAGTGGGCATGCTGTGTGGGAGTTATGGTGGTGCCACACATTGAGATGGAGATGTCAGGATGAGGTCGGTTAGTGGAGGGCGGAAACACCAGGAGGTCAGTTTCAGAGAGGTTTAGTTTAAGGTAGAGAAAGGACATATTGTTAGAGACAGCGGACAGACAGTCGGTGATGTTTTGGAGGACTGGCGCTGTGATGTCACAGGTATCGGTGTATAGCTGGTTGTCGTCAGCGTAGAGGTGGTATTGAAGGCCAAATCTCCTGATGGTTTGTCCAATAGGGGCTGTGTAGATGAAGAAGAGGAGGGGGCCGAGGTCTGAGCCCTGGGGTCCCCAACAGCAAGGGGTAGAGAAGGGGAGGTAGAGTCAGCCATGGAGATGCTGAGGAGCGGTCAGATAGGTAGGAGGAGAACCAGGTGAAAGCAGTGTCCTTTAGGCTGATGGAGCGAAGCATACTGAGGAGAAGTCTACGGTCAACAGTGTCGAATGCTGCGGAGAGGTCGAGAAGGATTAGTAGGGAGTAATCGCCCCTCAATTTGGCTGTCAGTAGGTCGTTTGACACCCTTGTATGGGCAGTTTTTGTAGAGTTCAGGGGTCGGATGCCAGACTGTAGGGGGTCGAAAAGAGAATTCTCTGATAGATAGTTGTTACCATACAGCGCGGCACGGGGTCCCGCGGTCGGCGCGCGTCGCTCCGGCGTCGGCTCCAGCAGCCTGGAGCCCTGTGTCGAGGTTATCCCAGCAGCTTGGGACGGCCGGTGGGCGGTGGCGTGGGCGTGTCCGCCCATAGGGTGCCGCCCGCACTCCTCCATTCTTCTAATACAGCAGTGGGTGGAGTTGCCTCCTCCCACTCTCCGCCCCGGGGCGGAAGCTTGTGGTTAAAAGACTGGCAGTGATGTGAGCTCACTGCCAGTTATTGGTTCTGCTTTCATCTAGTCAGTCTGTCTGCAGTTTACCTCAGCCAGTCCCTAGTTGTCTGTCAGCCCTGCTATCCTTCTCAGCCTGTTCCTGTTGGTCCTGTTAGCCTCTAGTTTGGTCTGTTCCAGTCAGCACTAGTTGCTGTTCAGGTCCGGTCTATCTGCCTGTGAGCTCCATCTCCAGCCCTGCTTGTACTTGTAAGTTCTGTTGGTTTGTTCCACCTGCCTCTTCTGTCGGCACTCTGTCCCCCGTTAGTGAGTTTCCATCAGGGTAGTTGCCAGGTCCCTAGCCAGAGCAGGGACCGCCGCCCAGTTGTCCGCCTGGGGTTAGCCAGGACCGAGGCAAGTAGGCAGGGACAGTGGGGTGTGGGAAGATCAGGGCACCCCACCTGCGCTCGGCGGGGCAGAGTGCCGTAACATAATAACTGGCCCTTAAAATACTTTTTCTTCATGGCGGCGATCAGCGCCCTTGCAAACCAGCTGCAAGACCTGGTGCCGGTGATCCGGGATTTGTCAGCTCGCATGGTGGCCCAGGAGCAGTGGGCGTTGTCGCAGGGGCAGAACGCCTTTACCAGTCCCGAACCCAAGTGCCCTCTCCCCGAGGTGTTCTCTGGGGAGAGGAACAAGTTTTTCGTTTTTCAACAGGCGTGTCGCCTGTTTTTTCGGATGCGTCCCCGTTCTTCGGGCTCAGAGGCCCAGAGGGTCGGGCTTATAATGTCCCTGCTGCGGGGCTCTGCCCAGACTTGGGCCTTTTCCATTCCCGAGGGTTCCCCCTCCCTGCAGTCGGTGGACTCCTTTTTTCAGGAACTCGGGGGCATCTTCGATGAGCCGGACCGAGTGGGGTTGGCGGTTTCACGGTTGCTGGCGCTGCATCAGGGGTCGCTTTGTGTGGAGGATTATTGCTCCAGTTTCAGACGCTATGCGGGCGACACTGCATGGAACGAGAGTGCCCTGAAGGACGTTTTTCTGCAGGGTCTATCGGACGCGGTCAAAGAGCTGTTGATCTCCCATCCCGTCCCCGGGTCCTTAAAGGAGGCCATGGAGCTAGCGGTGAAGGCAGATAGGAGGCTCAGGGCTGGGAAGCAGGACAGGCAGATCAGTAGAGTCAGGGAGGTCGTTTGTCCTGTTCCTTCCTCTTCCGTACCAGTCTCTGTTCCCGAACCTATGGAACTGGACCCGCTGGACCCCAAGGAGCGACGCCGAGTTCGGTTATTGCATCATCTCTGCCTCTACTGCGGGAAAGCTGGACATCGGGTGATAACCTGCCCCCTGAGGCCTCAGCGCCCACAGTCCGAATCGGCAGAAAGACTCCCAGTCCTAGGCGATTGCAGGGAGGGTCGCCTAGGACCACAGGTACGTCCTAGACTTCTAATACCCTGCCAGGTTAGATTCCGGAACTTCTCCCGCCTAGGGCAGGCGTTTATTGATTCCGGAGCAGCCGCTAACCTGGTAAGCATGCGTCTCGTTGAGCCCCTGAGGGCTGAATTTGTGGCGCTGAAGACGCCAATTCGTTTTGCTAGCATTGATGCTACTCCTCTGGCTTCGGGCTTGGTACAATGGAGGACCCCAGTGTTACAACTCACTGTGGGGGGTCGCCATTCGGAAGGTCTATCATTCCTGGTGATGGAGAAAATGTCGGTAGACATGGTACTAGGGATGCCGTGGCTGGCGTTGCATAACCCCCAATTCGATTGGGCCACTGGGGAGCTAACCCAGTGGGGGCCGTTCTGCCATAGCCACCGCGCTTCCCATCCTCCCTGCTCAGTCGATACCGCACTCAGTCCCCGAGGTCTCACTTACCTTCACACCCCGTCCGCCTGCCCTGCTGCCGATGTCGCCACCGATGCCCTGCAGGGGGGACGGAAGAAAGGGGTGGGGTCTCGTATGCAGTTGCGTTGTGAGGAGAGTCAGTCAGTGTTTGAGCCGTACAGGGCGGGACAGAAGGGGTACCGGTCCTCTGGAAATCGCAAAAGGAGGGGTCGCAGGGGGTTCCATAAGTCTGTGTCGAACCCGGTTGTCCCTTCGGTGATGCCCACCTCCGGTCCCCCGCCGCCCACCCCGGTCCGTGATGAAGTTGAATACGAGGCCCAGGAGATCCTGGATTCTCGCCGGGCTACAGGAACCTTACAATATTTGGGGGCCAGGAAGAGTTTTTTGGAGTATGATAGCTCAGATGACAGTGATTTTAAAGTTGGAGATGCCTCAGATTTTGAAGGCAGCGTCATTGGTGGCGAGGATGGGTCAAAAGACAGTGGTGAATGGTTGGACATTGACTCGGAAGACGACCGGAAACATGACGATATGTCAACGGTTGGCCCTGAAGGAAATGGGGCAGCCACAGACTACCGAAGTCATGGACCTGAGGATCAGCCCATGGTGACCGCTCAGGAGGGTCACATTCTCGGGTTGGTACAGCGTTTTCACAGCCATCTCCTGGATAAGCCCGGTCGAGTTTCCGGGGGCCCGGAGGTCCCCCGTCAGAGGGGGGGTAATGTTACCATACAGCGCGGCACGGGGTCCCGCGGTCGGCGCGCGTCGCTCCGGCGTCGGCTCCAGCAGCCTGGAGCCCTGTGTCGAGGTTATCCCAGCAGCTTGGGACGGCCGGTGGGCGGTGGCGTGGGCGTGTCCGCCCATAGGGTGCCGCCCGCACTCCTCCATTCTTCTAATACAGCAGTGGGTGGAGTTGCCTCCTCCCACTCTCCGCCCCGGGGCGGAAGCTTGTGGTTAAAAGACTGGCAGTGATGTGAGCTCACTGCCAGTTATTGGTTCTGCTTTCATCTAGTCAGTCTGTCTGCAGTTTACCTCAGCCAGTCCCTAGTTGTCTGTCAGCCCTGCTATCCTTCTCAGCCTGTTCCTGTTGGTCCTGTTAGCCTCTAGTTTGGTCTGTTCCAGTCAGCACTAGTTGCTGTTCAGGTCCGGTCTATCTGCCTGTGAGCTCCATCTCCAGCCCTGCTTGTACTTGTAAGTTCTGTTGGTTTGTTCCACCTGCCTCTTCTGTCGGCACTCTGTCCCCCGTTAGTGAGTTTCCATCAGGGTAGTTGCCAGGTCCCTAGCCAGAGCAGGGACCGCCGCCCAGTTGTCCGCCTGGGGTTAGCCAGGACCGAGGCAAGTAGGCAGGGACAGTGGGGTGTGGGAAGATCAGGGCACCCCACCTGCGCTCGGCGGGGCAGAGTGCCGTAACAATAGTGTTACGTGTGCTGCTGGGATCTGTGGTACTATGTACTCCTAGCAGCACACCTCACAGGTGGTTGAGGGTTAATTGAGCTGGCTGGGTGTGGTACTTCCTGCTAGCCAATCTCCTGGGTCTGTGCTCACATATAAACCCAGCTCCTGGTCAGTCTGGCTGGACCCTAGGGTGAGCACTCATGTTTGGTTCTGTGTCCTGTAACTTGTTATCTGTCATGTTCAGCTTGTTTCCCACTCTGATCTGTGTTTGCAAGTAAGTCTATTGTGTGGCTCTGCTTCCCCAAGATTGTCTGGACACCTGTAGTCCTAGTCTGCAGTACATGCAGCCCCCTTTTCCTTCCCCCTGTACAGGTGCAGCCTCCAGAGGTCTTATGTCTTACTCTGGGTGTCAGTTGGTGTAACTGGACACTCCCTTATGTCAGCTTGTGTAGTTGACTGTCTATTCCCCCCAGTATGAGGACACATAGACTTGCGGTGAGTCCCTTCTGTGCGTGTGATCTGAGTGGAGTCTGTCTTGCTGTGTGCCCTGTACTCTGTCCTGTTCCTGATGCAGCTGGCTGTGTGTCCAGTGCTCTGTTCTGTCCTGTTGCAAGCTTTGTTGAGATTTTTGTCTTGCTGGTTCATATCCGTTTGTACGTTTAAATTCTGTCAGTTTCTTGTCAGTTTGCTGTGTGACCTGCTATCTGTGTCCTGTCCTGTTGCAGCGTTCTGTGTGAACTCTGTCCGGTTCTGCTGGACTCCTGGTTAGTGTAGGGACTAGCGGTATAACCAGGAGCCGTGAAGTGGCCCGCTAGCTTTCAACATCTTGTATAACATGTCAACCAATACCTGGTATTTACGTTCAACTTATCTGTTTCTAGTGGTTGCATGTTGTGTGCTGTGTATCCTGTTCTGTCTTTGTCATGTGGCATGTGTATGTCTCCTATTCTGTGGCGTGGCTCCTAGGTTCAGCTAGGGCCCAGATCTGAAGACCGCTGGGCTGCCCTTATTGGGGCAATGTTCCCCGCTTAGGTAGGGCTATGCCATCCTCCCCTGTAGCACAGGGACAGTTTGCTTGAAACCTGTGTGATCCCATGTGACCCTGGTGCTACCTGTGTGTGTCCATCCCATCCATTACATTTCCCTTTTTGGGTGCAATCGTGTGGGCTCCCGTGCTTAGGTTGCCCACACGATCGTAACAGATAGCTTACAAGGCGGGAGAAAACCACGCATTCCAATAGTTTGGAGATGTAGGGGAGATTAAAAATGGGTCGGTAGTTGGCAGCATCAGTCGCGTCAAGAGTCAGCCTCTTTAGCAGTGGCAATATGATGGTGTGTTTGAAAGAAGAGGGGAAAATGCCAGAGGTCAGAGAGAGGTTGAAAATAGAGGTGAGATGGGAGATAACCACTGGGGAGAGGGAGCGGAGGAGGTGTGAGTGGAGAGGGTCGCTAGCACAGGTGGTGGGACGAGCAGAGGAGAGCAATTTGGAGACTTCTTCCTCTGTTGTTGGTCTGAGTACAGACAGTGAGCAGGAGCTATATGCAGTACTGACGAGACTAGAGTTGTGGCTAGTCTGAGGTTGGGAAGTTATTTCTTAGGTAGAGGTAGATTCTCCTCGGTATATACACACAGAGCTGAGGTAGATTCTCCTCAGTACACAAATCATTTCCCGGCTATATGGTTTCTGAGAAAAAAAACTCTCTCATGTATCACAGATTTTCGTCCATTTTTAACGCTTAGAATTGGATATTGAAGTTGTGACCACTTTACTTTTCCTACTTAGGACATAAAGAATGGTCGTGGCAAATTTCACATTTGTGCGGTATAGATGTGTGTTATTAGTTACATTACTAAGGGGTCACTTACTTTCCTCCTGTACTGTGGATGATGGGTGGTACAGCTGTGTGTTATTGGTTACATTACATAGGGGGTCACTTACTTTCCCCCTGCACTGTGGATGATGGGCGGTACAGCTTTGTGTTATTAGTTACATTACATAGGGGGTCACTTACTTTCCTCCTGTACTGTGGATGATGGCCGGTACAGCTGTGTGTTATTAGTTACATTACATAGGGGGTCACTTACTTTCCTCCTGTACTGTGGATGATGGGTGGTACAGCTGTGTGTTATTAGTTACATTACATAGGGGGTCACTTACTTTCCTCCTGTACTGTGAATGATGGGTGGTACAGCTGGGTGTTATTAGTTACATTACATAGGGGGTCACTTACTTTCTTCCTGTACTGTGGATGATGGGCGGTACAGCTGTGTGTTATTAGTTACATTACTAAGGGGTCACTTATTTTCCTCCTGTACTGTGGATGATGGGCGGTACATCTGTGTGTTATTAGTTACATTATATACATTATATAGGGGGTCACTTACCTTCCTGCTGTACTGTGGATGCTGGGTGGCACAGCTGTGTGTTATTAGTTACATTACATAGGGGGTCACTTACTTTCCTCCTGTACTGTGAATGATGGGCGGTACAGCTGTATGTTATTAGTTACATTACATAATTAATTTTGCAGTTTAGGACCTAAAGAATAGCTGTGCCAAATGTCAAGTATGTATGACACCGGAAAGTTAAGGAATTATATTAAAATCTGATTGTTCTCAGCAAGAGAAACCAAGTAATCTTGTAGATATGATATCTTTTAATGGCTAACTAAAGATATGATGTTATAGCAAGCTTTCCAAACCTAGTTAGGGTTCTTCCAGGCATAATTAAATAGAGCCGAAGAGGCATGCATATATATACACACATATATGTGACAAAGCACAGACATGATGTGATTATTTTGCACTTAAAGATGTGAAGGTTTTATGGTATCTGAATTAGTGTTAGCGGGTCACCAGGCCAGAGTGTTATCAGTGCTATAGATGTCTCTATACTTCACAGTCTCGAATGAATCTTCTTGAAAAAGTTAGGCCTCTGTTAAAAGTGACAGAAATTGTTATAAGTTTATACTAACAAATTCTTCTGTGGCTTTGTGATTTGAAATTGCTTTTTAATATAGTGACTCTCATGTGTTCTATGTTGTTTCTGTGACTAGAACAATGCTCAGCCGCAGGTAATTCTGTATTTCTTTCTGTAATTGTGTGGCGATGAGATTTCATCCTCACTCTCAGTTTTTGTCCAGTTTCTCCAACATAAAGCCCCCAACAGGACATTTACTGCACCGGATCAGGTACACAACATTGGACATGGAACATATGAATGTCCCCGGGATCTTCTAGTCCTGCTGTGTGTTGGGGATTTGTATCCTGTCTGCGATCCGTATATGTCAGCAGGTCTTACAGCTCCTTACATTACAGGGATAAGTTCCTTTTTGTGTGTCAGAGGACAATGCACTCCTGATTATAAAGTTCCTCAGACTTAGAGGTTGCCTGTAACACAGAAGAGGAGGGTCCGGGAACATGGTTTTCAGACGGTCATCCTTGTGTTGGTATGATGGAGGTTGTTTGCGGTTTTCCTTAGTACCACTAGCTGTGGATTTTAGGTCACTACTAGACATACATGACCATCTCCTTCCTTCTCTGTGTATTGGAGTAGTTGATTTCTGGGTATCCTGGCGGCTCTGGGGATTCCTGGGTATCCTGGTGGCTCTGGTGATTTCTAGGTATGCTGGTGGCCCTGGTGATTCCTGGGTATCCTGGTGGCTCTGGTGATTTCTAGGTATCCAGGTGGCTCTAGTGATTTCTGGGTATCCTGGTGGCTCTGGTAATTCCTGGGTATCCTGGTGGCTCTGGTGATTCCTGGGTATCCTGGCGGCTCTGGTGATTCCTGGGTATGCTGGTGGCTCTGGTGATTTCTGGGTATCCCGGTGGCTCTGGTGATTCCTGGGTCTCCTGGTAGCTCTGGTGATTTTTGGGTATCCTGATGGCTCTGGTGTTTTGGTCATCAGTTGAGGTGGGATGGTTGCCCTGGTTTATAAATGTCCTTTTAAGACGGTATAGATGTTCCTCTCTGTCTGTTGGGTTGGAGCAGATCCGGTTGTATCTGATGGCCTGGCTGTAGACAATGGACTTTTTGATGTGTTTAGGATAGGAACTGCCCTATCTGAGGTATATGGGTCGATTAGTCGGTTTTTGGTATAAGGATTTGTGTATTGAGTTGTTCGAAATTTTTATGGTAGTGTCCAAAAAATTGATTTCAGTATGTGAGTAGCTTAATGACAGGCTTAACCCCTCAAGTGCCAGGCTATTCTGTACCTTAAGGACCAGACACTTTTTAGGGATTTTACCCAAGTGGTGGTTTAACTGCCCTATTTGTTTTTCCTTGAGCTACAAAAATTTTTTTTGCAGCGTTTTTTCCCCTTGACATATAGGGCTATTTTTTAGTTTCAAAAAGTTTCATTGATTTTTCTCAAATGATTACACTATAGTAACTATAGATATACCCCTCGCCGGGGGAATTTAAGATGAAAATGATAGGGCTATTTTTTAAATATATTTTTCACTGACCTTTTTTTCAGTTTTTTAGTTTTATTGGGGGCAGAAGGCTAAAAAAAGATTTATAGTTATTCTTTTTAAATTGGTATATTTTTGCTAAAATAAAGTATGGAAATGGGTTCCTTATTTTGTTTTGGACGTTTTGATATATTGTGCGCTATGTACTAGGGAAAGGAGAAGGCAGAAGGGGTTACAAATAGGGTTGCCACCCAGCTGGTAAATGACATCATTGAATGGCTGTGATTGGTTAACTCAGCGCCAGCTTTCATTGGCTGACACCAGCACTGGCTAGCCAATCAGAGCATTATCTTTGCTGGAGGCAGGGAATTCAAGTCCCACTTTCAGAAAGAAATGCTATACAGGCACGGAGGACATCGTGGCAGCCTGAGGGAGTGACGGGGACCCGCAAGCGCATCGGAACACCGGCGGTAGGTGAGTATTGGTGTTTGTTTTTTTAGGTGTAGTGTAGTGTAGTTAGGGGTTTTTTTTGTGTACATTTTTTTCCACAATTTTGGGTGGGACGTAGGGGGTGCGTCTTACGGTATAGGAGTTGGGATGAACTATTACTACTGAGGGGGTTACTACTATTGCTTGGGTGGGTTACTACTATTGCTGATGGGGAGGTTACTACTATTGCTAAAAGGGGATTAATATTGCTGGGGGTGTTAATATTGCTGAGGAGGGTTACGAATATTGCGGGATTAATATTATTGTGGTGTTAATATTATTACTGAGGGGCGTTAATATTACTCAAGGGGGTTAATATTATTACTGAGGGGGGTTAATATTGCTGTGGGAGGGTCGCTATTTCTACTGGGGCCACTGTGTCAAGTGATGCAGCAATCACTAGAGGCCACCGGGTGGCGGGAGGTCAAATAATATGCCACAATAAACCACGCCCCCTTTTTTCATGACAAAGGTGGCAACCCTAGTTGCAAACCACTTGTCCGTCCTCCTCTAGGTTATCAGCTGTATCTAACAGCTGACAATCTGTCCTGCTTCTGATTGATTGTAGTAACAGAGGTTTTAATCATCATCTGGGACTGCCGTAAATTTACTGATTAACCAGAGATCTAATAAAAGCCAATTAAGGCAATATGCACTGATCACTGTAGTGTATAACTCCCAGCCTAGCATTAGGTTCCCGCCTTTCTACCAAAGCAGCTCTGAGACGTTGAGGCCCGGACTCCATAAGACCTCTGAAGTATCTGCAGCAGATCGTGTAAAGTCCTGGAAGTTGCAGTCTATATGAATCAAACTTGTTTCTGTCAATTGAATGATCAGGGAGGAGAAGTGATCACCCTCTTCTCTCTGTCCTGTTTTTGCAATGCGGCACATTATCCTGCTGAGGTTGTTGCCATTTCAGATTCCCGCTGCCATGAATTGGGTTCTCGACTGCATAATGTTAGGTAGGTTGTACGTGTCACATTCACATAATGCCAGGATCCAAATACCCAGCAGAACATGTCTTTTTCCCATGCTTGATCCTGGTACCATCCCTCTAAGCTTTTGTAGCTAGTGAGCCAGGAATTTGGGTTCTGGGTGCTGCTCCCTCTGAACCAGGCTACACAGAACTGCATCAAATAAACATTAACATACAGCACCCAAAAGCTGCAAAAAGCCAAATATAAAGATCCCCACCACATCTAGGCAATTAGTTATTAGCTTAGTGAAAGTTACTGTCTGCAGCCCTGCTGGTCTAGGGCAGAAAAAGATTAATATCTGTATGCCTAGTAGTTAAAGGGGTTGTCCCGCGGCAGCAAGTGGGGTTATACACTTCTGTATGGCCATATTAATGCACTTTGTAATGTACATCGTGCATTAATTATGAGCCATACAGAAGTTATTCACTTACCTGCTCCGTTGCTGGCGTCCCCGTCGCCATGGATCCGTCTAATTTCGCTGTCTTCTGGCATTTTTAGACGCGCTTGCGCTGTGCGGTCTTCTTCCTGGTGACTGGGACCGCTCGTGCCGGAGAACTGGTCATCGTAGCTCCGCCCCGTCACGTGTGCCGATTCCAGACAATCAGGAGGCTGGAATCGGCAATGGACCGCACAGAGCCCATGGTGCACCATGGGAAAAGGACCCGCGGTGCATCGTGGGTGAAGATCCCGGCGGCCATCTTGGTGAAGGAAGAAGTAGGAAGAAGGAAGACATCGCAGAGCGGGGATTCGGGTAAGTAATATGTATTTTTTTTTTTAACACATCCATTGGGGTTGTCCTGCGCCGAATGGGGGGCCTATGGAAAAAAACCAAAAACGTTTCGGCGCGAGACAACCCCTTTAATGCTTCGACAGAGCAAATTCACAATTGCTCTAACTGATGATTAAGGGCTTAAGCAGATGGATCACTAGCCAGACTTTTTTCCCTTTGGACTATTCAAACTCCGCGCTATAGCTTGCTAGTTTAAAAAAAATAAAAAAAAGCAGGAAGATAGGTCCTGCCCTATCTTTCCTGCGTGTTGTATTAAAGCCCAAGAATCCTAATAGTTTCATCAATGGTTTCATTTCGCCACGTTATGTGGCTGTGATTTTCACGACTGCATAACAGGACTAAAACACGCCCATCTGGAGAAGCCCTTATGGAAGAGCTCATAGAATCTGCATTGGAAAAGTTTTCTCTGAGTATGAGTAGCTCTTGAGCTGCGCTTCTACACAGCTTAGAAGGATTAATGGAGCCCCTACTTCCAAAGGTACGTTAAGTGACACACCTGGCTCTTCACACATTGAAAAATGTGATTCTTCGGACCAGGCCGTCATCTTCCATTGCTCCTGTTCAGATGCCTTGCTGCTTATTGCAGAAACCTTGGGCAGTGGACAAGGGTCACATGGGCACTATGGCCTGCTGTCAGCCCCATACACGATGAGCTGCAATGCTTGTGTGATCGGATGCCAGCTGGAACGTTATCAGTAATACCCTACAGTTAGAGATGAGCGAACGTACTCATCCGAGCTTGATACTCGTTCGAGTATTAGCGTGTTCGAGATGCTCGTTACTAGAGACGAGCACCACACGATGTTCGAGTTACTTTCACTTTCATCTCTGAGACGTTAGTGCGCTTTTCTGGCCAATAGAAAGACAGGGAAGGCATTACAACTTCCCCCTGCGACGTTCAAGCCCTATACCACCCCCCTGCAGTGAGTGGCTGGCGAGATCAGGTGTCACCCGAGTATATAAATCGGCCCCTCCCGCGGTTCGCCACAGATGCATTCTGACATAGCTCAGGGAAAGTGCTGCTGATGGTGGAGCTGCTATAGGGAGAGCGTTAGGAGTGATTTTAGGCTTCAAGAACCCCAACGGTCCTTCTTAGGGCCACATCTCACCGTGTGCAGTACTGTTGAGGCTGCTTTTTGCAGTGTTGCACATTTTTTATTTTTTTTGTATATCGGCCGTGCAGAGCATTGCGTCCTCAGTCTGCAGTAATTTTACATAGTATAGGGCCAGTAGTGCTGAGGCAGGGACAGTGAAAAAGGTGAAAGACATATACTGTCTATATAGGCAGTGGGCTTTTCCAAAAAAAATTGGGACAAAAAAATCTATTTGGGCTGCCTGTGACCGTCCTGAGTGTACTGCGTCTCTGCTGGGGGTAGTAGTCCTAATTATTACTCAGCCAGCTAACTGTTACAGCAGGCTTGCGCAAAATTCTTTCCTGGCTCTGCTGTGCGTTCCGTAAGCGAAGTCAGCCTCCAACCACAGGCCAATAAGCGGCACATTTAATTACAGCATTCTGTTTCTGCACTACTGGTATTACACCATGCTGAGGGGTAGGGGTAGGCCTAGAGGACGTGGACGCGGGCGAGGACGCGGAGGCCCAAGTCAGGGTGTGGGCACAGGCTGAGCTCCTGATCCAGGTGTATCGCAGCCGACTGCTGCGGGATTAGGAGAAAGGCACGTTTCTGGCGTCCCCACATTCATCTCACAATTAATGGGTCCACGCGGTAGACCTTTATTAGAAAATGAGCAGCGTGAGCAGGTCCTGTCGTGGATGGCAGAAAGTGCATCCAGCAATCTATCGACCACCCAGAGTTCTGCGCCGTCCACTGCTGCAACTCTGAATCCTCTGGCTGCTGCTCCTCCTTCCTCCCAGCCTCCTCACTCCATTACAATGACACATTCTGAGGAGGAGGCAGACTCCCTGGTACTGTTCTCGGGCCCCTGCCCAGAATGGGCAGCAATGGTTCCTCTCCCACCGGAGGAGTTTGTCGTGACCGATGCCCAACCTTTGGAAAGTTCCCGGGGTCCGGGGGATGAGGCTGGGGACTTCCGGCAACTGTCTCAAGAGCTTTCAGTGGGTGAGGAGGACGATGACGATAAGACACAGTTGTCTATCACTCAGGTAGTAGTAATTGGAGTAAGTCCGAGGGAGGAGCGCACAGAGGATTCGGAGGAAGAGCAGCAGGACGATGAGGTGACTGACCCCACCTGGTTTGCTAAGCCTACTGAGGACAGGTCTTCAGAGGGGGAGGCAAGTGCAGCAGCAGGGCAGGTTGGAAGAGCCAGTGTGGTGGCCAGGGGTAGAGGCAGGGCCAGACCGAATAATCCACCAACTGTTTCCCAAAGCGCCCCCTCGCACCATGCCACCCTGCAGAGGCCGAGGTGCTCAAAGGTCTGGCAGTTTTTCACTGAGAGTGCAGACGACCAACGAACAGTGGTGTGCAACCTTTGTCGCGCCAAGATCAGCCAGGGAGCCACCACCACCAGCCTCACCACCACCAGCATGCGCAGGCATATGATGGCCAAGCACGCCACAAGGTGGGACGAAGGCCGTTCACCGCCTCCGGTTTGCACCACTGCCTCTCCCCCTGTGCCCCAACCTGCCACTGAGATCCAACCCCCCTCTCAGGACACAGGCACTACCGTCTCCTGGCCTGCACCCACACCCTCACCTCCGCTGTCCTCGGCCCCATCCACCAATGTCTCTCAGCGCACCGTCCAGCCGTCGCCAGCGCAAGTGTTTGAACGCAAGCGCAAGTACGCCGCCATGCACCCGCACGCTCAAGCGTTAAACGTGCGCATAGCCAAATTGATCAGCCTGGAGATCAAAAGCATGATGGCGGCGGCGGCCCTGCGCTACTTGCTTCCCAGTCGCCACTACTTTTCCCGATGTGCCGTCCCAGCCCTGCACGACCACGTCTCCCGCAACATTGTTCCCGTCCTCACCAACGCGGTTACTGCCAAGGTCCACTTAACAACGGACACGTGGACAAGCACAGGCGGGCAGGGCCACTATATCTCCCTGACGGCACATTGGGTGAATTTAGTGGAGGCTGGGACAGAGTCAGAGCCTGGGACCGCTCACGTCCTACCCACCCCCAGAATTGCGGGCCCCAGCTCGGTGGTGGTATCTGCGGCGGTGTATGCTTCCTCCACTAAACCACCCTCCTCCTCCTATGCAACCTCTGTCTCGCAATCAAGATGTGTCAGCAGCAGCACGTCGCCAGCAGTCAGTGTCGCGCGGCGTGGCAGCACAGCGGTGGGCAAGCGTCAGCAGGCCGTGCTGAAACTACTCAGCTTAGGAGAGAAGAGGCACACGGCCCACGAACTGCTGCAGGGTCTGACAGAGCAGACCGACCGCTGGCTTGCGCCGCTCAGCCTCCAACCGGGCATGGTCGTGTGTGACAACGGCCGTAACCTAGTGGCGGCTCTGCAGCTCGGCAGCCTCACGCACGTGCCATGCCTGGCCCACGTCTTTAATTTGGTGGTTCAGCGCTTTCTGAAAAGCTACCCACGCTTGTCAGACCTGCTCGGAAAGGTGCGCCGGCTCTGCGCACATTTCCGCAAGTCCCACACAGACGCTGCCACCCTGCAACATCGGTTTAATCTGCCAGTGCACCGACTGCTGTGCGACGTGCCCACACGGTGGAACTCTACGCTCCACATGTTGGCCAGGCTCTATGAGCAGCGTAGAGCTATAGTGGAATACCAACTCCAACATGGGCGGCGCAGTGGGAGTCAGACTCCTCAATTCTTTACAGAAGAGTGGGCCTGGTTGGCAGACATCTGCCAGGTCCTTGGAAACTTTGAGGAGTCTACCCAGATGGTGAGCGGCGATGCTGCAATCATTAGCGTCACCATTCCTCTGCTATGCCTCTTGAGAAGTTCCCTGCAAAGCATAAAGGCAGACGCTTTGCGCTCGGAAACGGAGGTGGGGGAAGACAGTATGTCGCTGGATAGTCAGAGCACCCTCCTGTCTATATCTCAGCGCGTTGAGGAGGAGGAGGTGGAGGAGCATGAGGGGGAAGAGACAGCTTGGCCCACTGCTGATGGTACCCATGCTGCTTGCCTGTCATCCTTTCAGCGTGTATGGCCTGAGGAGGAGGAGGAGGAGGAGGATCCTGAAAGTGATCTACCTAGTGAGGACAGCCATGTGTTGCGTACAGGTACCCTGGCACACATGGCTGACTTCATGTTAGGATGCCTTTCTCGTGACCCTCGCATTTCACGCATTCTGGCCTCTACAGATTACTGGGTGTACACACTGCTCGACCCACGGTGTAAGGAGAACCTTTCCACTCTCATACCCGAAGAGGAAAGGGGTTCGAGAGTGATGCTATACCACAGGACCCTGGCGGACAAGCTGATGGTAAAATTCCCATCCGACAGCGCTAGTGGCAGAAGGCGCAGCTCCGAGGGCCAGGTAGCAGGGGAGGCGCGGAGATCAGGCAGCATGTACAGCGCAGGCAGGGGAACACTCTCTAAGGCCTTTGACAGCTTTCTGGCTCCCCAGCAAGACTGTGTCACCGCACCCCAGTCAAGGCTGAGTCGGCGGGAGCACTGTAAAAGGATGGTGAGGGAGTACATAGGCGATCGCACGACCGTCCTCCGTGACGCCTCTGCCCCCTACAACTACTGGGTGTCGAAGCTGGACACGTGGCCTGAACTCGCGCTCTATGCCCTGGAGGTGCTTGCTTGTCCTGCGGCTAGCATCTTGTCAGAGAGGGTGTTTAGTGCGGCTGGGGGAATCATCATGGATAAGCGTGCCCGCCTGTCAACCGACAGTGCCAACAGGCTTACACTCATAAAGATGAACAAAGCCTGGATTTCCCCAGACTTCTCTTCACCACCAGCGGACAGCAGCGATACCTAAACAATACGTAGGCTGCACCCGCGGATGGAAGCATCGTTCTCTATCACCATCAAAAACGGGGACCTTTTAGCTTCATCAATCTGTGTATAATATTCATCCTCCTCCTCCTGCTCCTCCTCCTGAAACCTCACGTAATCACGCCGAACGGGCAATTTTTCTTAGGCCCACAAGGCTCAGTCATATAATTTTTGTAAACCATTTTTATACGTTTCAATGCTCATTAAAGCGCTGAAACTTTCACCTCAACCAATTTTTATCTTAACTGGGCTGCCTCCAGACCTAGTTACAAATTAAGCCACATTAACCAAAGCGATTAATGGGTTTCACCTGCCCTCTTGGTTGGGCATGGGCAATTTTTCTGACGTACATTAGTACTGTTGGTACACCAATTTTTTGCGGCCCTCGCCTACAGTGTAATCCAATTAATTTTTTGCCCACCTGCATTAAAGCTGACGTTACATCAGCTGTGCTGGGCACTGCAATGGGATATATTTATGTACCGCCGGTGGCTTCCTGGGAGCCACCCATGCTGTCGGTCCACACAGAGTTGTAACTGCATGTGTCCACTTCTAAAGAACCCCAGTCTGACTGGGGCATGCAGTGTGGGCTGAAGCCCACCTGCATTTAACATGACATTACCTCAGCTGTGATGGGCAATGCAATGGGATATATTTATGTACCGCCGGTGGGTTCCAGGGAGCCACCCATGCTGTCGGTCCACACGGAGTTGTAACTGCATGTGTCCACTTCTAAAGAACCCCAGTCTGACTGGGGCATGCAGTGTGGGCCGAAGCCCACCTGCATTTAACATGACATTACCTCAGCTGTGATGAGCAATGCAATGGGATATATTTATGTACCGCCGGTGGGTTCCAGGGAGCCACCCATGCTGTGGGTCCACAGGGACTTCACAATAGGGAGTTGTACCTGCCTGTGTCTATGAATTAAAAACCCTGGTCAGGTTGGGGCATGCAGTGTGGGCCGAAGCCCACCTGCATTTAATCTGACGTTAGCTCTGCTGTCCAGGGCACTGCAATGGGATACATTTATGTACAGCCGGTGGGTTCCAGGGAGCCACCCATGCTGTGGGTGCACACGGAATTCCCATTGCAGAGTTGTACCTGCCTGTGACTATTTATAAAAATCCCCGGTCTGACTGGGGCATGCAGACACCTTGACAGAATGAATAGTGTGTGGCACATAGGTTCCCCATTGCTATGCCCACGTGTGCAGCTCCAGATGGAGGTGGCACAGGATTGGATTTCTCATTGCTTCTGTACAGCATTGTGGGCTATCGCCCTGCCCCTTTTAAAGAGGATCGCTGCCTAGCCGTGCCAACCCTCTGCAGTGTGTGCCTGCGGTTCCTCCTCATGGCAGACGCACTTATAAATAGACATGAGGGTGGTGTGGCATGAGGGCAGCTGAAGGCTGCGCAGGGACAATTTGGTGTGCGCTGTGGACACTGGGTCGTGCAGGGAGGGGGGGTTGGGCAGCATGTAACCCAGGAGAAGTGGCAGCGGAGTGCCATGCAGACAGTGATTGTGCTTTGTTGGAGGTAGTATGGTGCTTAGCTAAGGTATGCATTGCTAATGAGGGCTTTTCAGAAGTAAAAATTGTTGGGGGGAGGGGCACTCTTGCCGCTATTGTGGCTTAATAGTGGGACCTGTGAACTTGAGATGCAGCCCCTCGCCTGCCCTATCCGTTTCTGTGTCGTTCCCATCACTTTCTTGAATTGCCCAGATTTTCACAAATGGAAACCTTAGCGAGCATCGGCGATATACAAAAATGCTCGGGTCGCTCATTGACTTCAATGGGGTTCGTTATTCGAAACGAACCCTCGAGCATCGCGAAAATTTCGTCCCGAGTAACGAGCACCCGAGCATTTTGGTGCTCGCTCATCTCTACCTACAGTCACTCTTTAGTGGGATCAGAGCAGACGGTCGTCCTTCACTCCACATCAATGACCCCCGGGCACCCATCACTCAGTCACCAGTTGTCCTTCCTTGCACCATCTTTTGTAGTTACTAACTACTACATACCAGGAACATCCCTCAAGAATGACCATTCTAGAGATGCTCTGATCGCTCATCTGCACATCACATTTTAATCCTTGCCACAGTCAATCACATCCTTAGGGCAGTTTCATACGAAGGTATTGGGGAAACACATTTCCATCCGTGAAAATCTTGCCTGTATAATGCAACAAAGCGAAGCCTTTAATTTCAGTTCAGATGAACTTGTTTGTGCCGCGCAAAATCTTTGCTCTATTTTTGTCCGTGTTACTAGAAGTCTATGGCAGCTGAAAAATAGGAAGAGGGAGCGAGTTACCCTGCATACAACGCAGACAGAAAGAAGACAGTTGGCCTAATTTGGTATTTACTTGCCATACTATTCCCCGGGAAGGTTGTAAGACGCGAGCATGTGAACTGGCATTTCGATCGCAAAAATAACCAAATTATCTCCTGAGACAGATGTATCAGCCTATCTAAACGTGCCCTTACACATGTTCATTTTAACTGCTTCCATGTCAATGTCAAGGACTGCCTAGTGACTAACTGCCTGATATATCCCATAATATATACACACACACACACCACATTAAGGCGGTTTCAGACATCCGTTTGCGCAACTATGCACGCTGGTGCCATAGCACAGGACATTGGAGAAAATAGTGGGGAGATAGCTCTTGCCCGAACTCTCTCGCACGTAGTATTCACTATAGGGCAACTCCTATCTTTTCTTGACCATAAAATTGACAGGCGAGAATCCCGATAGTGAAAACGAAATCAATGAAATTAATTGAAATCAGTGGTTTAATTTTGTCCCTTTATGAAGCCAGGATTATCACAGCCGCCTAACAGGTCAAAAACATGTTTGTCTGTTTAAGTGCTTAAAGAGACGAACGTATTCAAGGAGGTATTTCTGTATGTGAAAATCTCGCCTGTATAACGAGACAAAGCAAAGACATTGATTTCATAGGATTCATTCAGACGAACGTGATTCTGGCACGCAAAATCCTCATACAAGAAAACATAGGACTTGCCCTCTCTTTGTCAGTGTTGCGAAGAAAGTTGCCATAGCTGTTCCCATGGAATAGAATGGAAATAAAATACAAAATTAGGGCGACTTTTCTTTTTTCCCCCTCCATTTTTTAAAGCTGCTATAGACTTCTTTCTGGGAGACGGGGTGACCAAAAAAGCGCAGTTCTAGAGTTGTGTTTTTTTTCTAATAAAGTTCACCATACTGGAAAAATAATGCATTACTTTAATAAATGGGACATTTATTTACACCTCAATAACAAATATGTTCTTGTATTTTTTCTTTTAATTTTTTTCATTAAAATATGGAAAAGGGGGTGTGGTTGAAACTTCTATTACCTTTTATTTTTTAAATAATTACTACTGCTTGTTTTTAGTCAATTTAAAAATTTCTTTTATACCTGCCGTGTATGAAGCGCAATCGGCAGACAATGCTGCTTCATTCAAACCTTATGTGCCCAGGACATGAGTGTGTGAAGGGGTTAAAGTTATTTTGACAGGTTCTGATATATCTCCCCTTTATACTTGTAGAACAACACCCTGAATACTGCACACATTTCACTAATACACCCCATATACAATAAATCCAGTATATTCTAGATATTTATTCACACACCATATCTATATATATAAAATTGAATGTATGCGTGTCTGTCTGCGTGTCTGTCTGTCTGTGTGCGTGTCTGTCTGTCCTTTATGTGCTACTACACCATTCACCCGATCGCCATGAAACTTTGGGAAGTTGTTGAGTACACTCCTGGGAAGATTATAGGCATAGTACAAATATTCTATGATAAATGGCGCGTGCGCGAGCGTCGTCGACAGTTACGACCCCCCCACGTAGATTGTTCAATTTCCATCATTGCCACTAATTCTCTCACTTCCCGATGTTGTAGAAACATGAAATTTGGCACGAGCATTGATTGTCATAAATAGGAAAAGGTAATGGGTCCCAACTCGATTATTCAATTCTAAGCGCCAAAGAATTAGTGTCCAAATTTTACGTACGGAATCTAATTTTCTCGCTTCCCAATGTCATGGAAACTTGAAATTTGGCACGAGCATTGATTCTGTCATAAATAGGAAAAGTTAATGGGTCCCAACTCGATTATTCAATTGTAGCGCCAAAGAATTAGCGTCCAAATTTTACTTACGGAATGTAATTTCCTCGCTTCCCAATGTCATAGAAACTTGAAATTTGGCACGAGCATTGATTATGTCAAAAATAGGAAAAGGTAATGGGTCCCAACTCGATTATTCAATTCTATGCGCCAAAGAATTAGCGGCCAAAATTTACGTACGGAATGTAATTTTCTCACATAGAAACTTGAAATTTGGCACGGGCATTAAATATGTCATAAATAGAAAACGCTAAAGGGTTCCAACTCGATTATTCAATTCTATGCGCCAAAGAATTAGCGTCCAAATTTTACATACGGAATCTAATTTTCTCACATAGAAACTTGAAATTTGGCACGGGCATTGAATATGTCATAAATAGGAAAAGCTAATGGGTCCCAACTCGATTATTCAATTCTATGCGCAAAAGAATTAGCGTCCAAATTTTACGTACGGAATGTAATTTTCGCACATAGAAACTTGAAATTTGGCACGGGCATTGATTATGTCATAAATAGGAAAAGCTAATGGGTCCCAACTCGATTATTCGATTCTATGCGCAGAAGAATTAGCGTCCAAATTTTACGTACGGAATGTAAGTTTCGCACATAGAAACTTGAAATTTGGCACGGGCATTAAATATGTCATAAATAGGAAAAGCTTATGGGTCCCAACTCCATTATTCAATTCTATGCGCAAAAGAATTAGCGTCCAAATTTTACGTACGGAATGTAATTTTCTCACATAGAAACTTGAAATTTGGCACGGGCATTGATTATGTCATAAATAGGAAAAGTTAATGGGTCCCAACTCAATTATTCAATTCTAAGCGCAAAAGAATTAGCGTCCAAATTTTACGTACGGAATGTAATTTTCTCACATAGAAACTTGAAATTTGGCACGGGCATTGATTATGTCATAAATAGGAAAAGTTAATGGGTCCCAAGTCGATTATTCAATTCTAAGCGCAAAAGAATTAGCGTCCAAATTTTACGTACAGAATCTAATTCTCTCACTTCCTGATATATATAAATGAATGTATGTCTGTCTGTATGTCCTTTATGCATTACTACACCATTCATCCAATTGCCATAAGACTTTGGGAAGTTGCTGAGTACACTCCTGGGAAGATTATAGGCATAGTACAACTATCCCACGATAGGTGGCGCGCGTGCGAGCATCGTCGACAGTTATGCCCCCCAGACAAAGATCGTTTGATTTCCATCTCAAGCACAAAAGCAAAAGGCATTACGAGCAACGGGAGGCGTGTTCAACTACAAAATGATGCATCCGCCGAACGTATCACAAGACAATTGCTGGATATTGAGAATGCTGAGGTAAAATGAAAGCTGTGCTGTGATTGGCTGCTATTTCTTATACTGCTGAGGTAACATGAAAGCTGTGCTGTGATTGGTTGTTATTTTTTATATTGCTGAGGCAGAATAAAAGTTGCGCTGTGATTGGTTGTTATTTCTCTTACTGCTGAGGTAACATGAAAGTTGCGCTGTGATTGGTTGTTATATATTATACCACTGAGGTAACATGAAAGCTGCGCTGTGATTGGTTGTGTTATCTAGATATATAAAAACTAATGAATGTATGTCTGTCTTCGCAGCAACGCGCGACGGGTACGCTAGTCTATATATATAAAGACGAAAGCCCTCACTGACTCACTGACTGACTGACTGACTCACTGACTGACTGACTCGCCAAAAGTTCTCCAACTTCCCGATGTCGCAAAAAACATGAAATTTGGCACACGCATAGATTATCTCCAAAATAGGAAAAGTAATTGGGTCCCAACTCGATTATTCAATTCTAGCGCAAAAGAATTGGCTTCGAAATTTTACGTACGGAATGTATTTTTCTCACTTGCCGGTGTCATAGAAACGGGAAATTTGGCATGAGCATTGATTATGTCATAAATAGGAAAAGCGAATGGGTCCCAACTCGATTATTCAATTCTAGCACAAAAGAATTGGCGTCGAAATTGTACGTGCGGAATGTAATTTTCTCACTTTCCGGTGTCATAGAAACGGGAAATTTGGCACGAGCATTGATTATGTCATAAGTAGGAAAAGCTAATGGGTCCCAACTCCATTATTCAATTCTATGCGCAAAAGAATTAGCGTCCAAATTTTACGTGCGGAATGTAATTTTTTCACTTTCCGGTGTCATAGAAACAGGAAGTTTGGCACGAGCATTGATTATGTCATAAATAGTAAAAGCTAATGGGTCCCAACCCCATTATTCAATTCTATGCGCAAAAGAATTAGCGTCCAAATTTTACGTACGGAATGTAATTTTCGCACATAGAAACTTGAAATTTGGCACGGGCATTGATTATGTCATAAATAGGAAAAGCTAATGGGTCCCAACTCGATTATTCGATTCTATGCGCAAAAGAATTAGCGTCCAAATTTTACGTACAGAATGAAGCTGGCCTGAATGTGCCTCATTAATCTCATTAAACAGTCAAGCCTCTAGTTTTGTTGTCTTCTACTTTTGCCGGTTTCCAGTTTCGCCATTTTTTCAAAGCAGAATTTCGCCTCTAGTTTTGCTGGCTGCGTCTAGCTTCGGCGGCAGCCGCCGACTTATGTGGCCTTGCTGCTGGCAATGCCCACGGATGCCCCAATCACAGCCACTCATGAATTGCTCCAATCACAGCCATTCATAGATGAATGGCTGTGATTGGAGCATTCAGTGCTGGCCGTGATTGGCTGAGCAGGCTGTCACTCAGCCGACTCAGTCAATCAGAGCACTCACTTGCGGGAGGCGGGGGATTTCAGTCTCTGTCACTAGCAAGATGCTTTGCCGGCTTGACAAGTGCCCAGCAGCCTGAAAAAAACGTCCAGAGAGTGGCCCCTGGGACACCGACGGCACTTGCAAGGTGAGTATTGATTTTTTTTCTCTCAGGTAGTGTAGCTAGGGCGCTTAGCACTGCCAAAAACGCGGTACCAAGTTGTGCCGCGTTTTCGGCAGCACTGAAACGGCTGCCCATTCATTTCAATGGGTGACGCAGGGTCGAAAACGACAAAAGTTAGAACATGCATTGCTGTCAAAGCGCAGCATTGGAAACCCTGTGCTTTGATTGTTGTGTGAACAGCACCATTGAAATGAATGGGAGTGTTGTACAGCGTTTAGCACAGCGCTGAAAAAGCAGTGCTAAATGCTGTACAAAAATGTGATTTGGTGTGTTTTTTTGAATGTCTACAACAAATTAAATTGATTTATATTGATTCCTATGGAAATAAATGCCTTGAGTTTCATTGGTTTCAAGTTTGGCCGATTGCTTTTGGACAGATTACCAATGAAACTAGAGGTTTGACTGTATACTTTCATCACTTTTTTTTGTTTTACCACAGTAAATGAAGTGTAAAGCCCTCTGCAATCCCCTGCATTGTCGTTAGGCAATCAACTTCTCTAGCAACTAGGATAGTAGGATGTCTTCTTGGCTGTCTTCACAGCTTCAGCTCCCTGCATTTGCAGGGTTGTCAGACCTGCAGTTTGGGCTCAGGGCAAAAACAAATGGGCGCATGCGCTAATACATTCGCAATTACGGAGCGTATTGGCACATGAATTGGATTTTCTTAACTCGCTAATGGGGGGCGAATTTGAAAAAAAAAAAGTGGGAAGATAGGTCCTGCTCTTCCATTCTTGCACGTAGTATTAATGCATGAGAATCCCGATAGTGAAAAAGAAACCACTGACACCAATTGAAATCTGTGGTTTTGTTTTGTCCCGCTATGCAGCCGTGATAATGGGACTAAAACACGTTCATGTGTTAAGCCCTGAGAAGCAAGGTGGTTAGTGTCAAGATACACCTGGCGGGTCATCATTCCATCCCGGGGTGAGATCTTTCATTCAAATTCCTGCCCGTTATAACCTGTGGGTTAGAAGTAAACCGAACCCGCACGCTAAAGAAAGAAATTGTAAAAGAGAACATTAAAAATGAATCATACGAAACGCTGCGGTTAATTGTGAGAATTAAGCCAAGCGTTGCTACAAGTAACATTGTTCGGAGCTGGCACTAGAAAAAGCTGAGCGGCGGGTCTCAAGGTCAGATGCCAAATTATCCAGGGAGCTGAAATCGATCTCATAACTTCAGCACAAGCCTCTACTAGAACGCTTTCAATGTTTCTCACTAGATGGGGATAATTCTGTGCAGCTGGTGGCGTGTAGCAATGGGATAAACCTGCAGTCACCAGCAACGAGAAAGAAACGCCCGCAATGCTTCTGATATTAAAGTATTTCTGGCTGTTTCCTGCAAGATTGACACACATTGCACTGAAAGGCTCTTAATGACTTAAAGGCTAATTCACACAAACATATTTGTTGCGCACAATATGCCGTGAATAGAGCGCATTCATTTCGGTGGGTTTGTTCACATGAGCATATTTTGCACGTGTATTTTGTTTGTGCAAAAAAAAAAAAAAACACAGCATGTTGTATTTTCATGCGTATTGTGCACAAACAGCACCTATTAAATTAAATTAATTTAACTTAATTGCCAACTGAAATCAATAGGCGCATACCTGTGTTTTTTTGTGCGCGCAAATACGCACAACATGCTCATGTAAAAAATACAGTAAAAAATGAACAGGAACATGCAAAAACACAACATCCGTCGTGCCAATGTGCACATAAATGAGCTTATAGCCACATAAAGCTGGCCTAAGTTTTCCTAATGCAGCGTCCAAGGAGTGGGCCCACAGCCAAGGAGACAGCGGGGTAGATTTGGGCCTTGTCACGGGGCTCTACAATCTCTTCCCCTGGGGGTAGTATGGGGGTATTATTGTTTCTTGAGGCCACCAGGAATCCCTGTTGGAGTCAAGATTGACAAGGGGGTAACGCCCCCTGTACCTGATTGGCTGAACAGGGTCTTAACCGGCAGGTCCTGCAAGGCCACTAAACATTTTTAGAGAAGCCATGCAGCTGGGGCCCTGCAGCCGCGCACCCCTAGGACTAAGCGCCTTCCCTGGCGGTGGCATGCGGCCAGAACCCAGAAGCCCCCTGAGTGTAGAAGCGCTGCACACCATAAAATGAGACAGCTCGGACTGGGTGAAAACGTGTGTATCTGGGTAAAGAACTGGCTCAGAGATAGAAAGCAGAGGGGGGGTAATAAATAGTTCGTACTCAGATTGGGCCCCCATCGCTAGTGGGGGCCACAGGGTTCAGTATTAGGCCCCATTCTGTTCTGTTCAATATATTTACCTGATAGAGGGGCTGCACAGTAAAATATCAATATCTGCAGACAATACAAAATTATATAAAATAATCAATACAACTGAGGACACAATGTACAGATGCAAACGGACCGAGATAAGCCGGGGGCTTGGGTAGAAAAATGGCAAATGCAGTGCAATATTGATAAATGTAAGGTTCTGCACATGGGCAGGAGAAACGAATTTTATCAATGTACACTAAGTGGGGTCTGCTAGGGAAAAGTGATATGCAAAAAGACCTGGGGGTACTAGTGGACTGTAGACTTAAAGGGGTTGTCCCGCGAAAGCAAGTGGGTCTATACACTTCTGTATGGCCATATTAATGCACTTTGTAATGTACATTGTGCATTAATTATGAGCCATACAGAAGTTATCAAAAGTTATTCACTTACCTGCTCCGTTGCTGGCGTCCTCGTCTCCATGGTTGCCGTCTAATTTTCGCCGTCTAATGGCCAAATTAGACGCGCTTGCGCAGTCCGGGTCTTCTTCTCTTCTCAATGGGGCTCCGTGTAGCTCCGTGTAGCTCCGCCCCATCACGTGCCGATTCCAGCCAATCAGGAGGCTGGAATCGGCAATGGACCGCACAGAAGAGCTGCGGTCCACGGAGGTAGAAGATCCCGGCGGCCATCTTCAACCGGTAAGTAAGAAGTCACCGTAGCGCGGGGATTTAACTTAAGCGCTGTGCGGTGTTCTTTTTTAACCCCTGCATCGGGGTTGTCACGCGCCGAACGGGGGGGGGGGGGGGGTTGAAAAAAAAACAAAACCCGTTTCGGCGCGAGACAACCCCTTTAACTGAAGCAATCAATGCCAGTCAGCTGCTGCAAAGGCAAATAAAGTTTTGTGGTGCATCAAAAGAGGTATAGGGGCGAGGGGTGAGAACATTATTCTCCCACTATATAAGGCACTTGTCAGCCCCCACATGGAATACTGCGCACAGTTTTGGACACCAGTATTCAGGAAAGACATTGCAGTGCTTGACGGGGTTCAAAGAAGGGCAACTAATTTAAAAATAAAAAGAAATGAGAGGACTGGAATACCCAGAGAGACTATCAATTGCAATTATTTACCCTAGAAAAAAGACGGTTAAGGGGCGAACAAGTAACTATTAGAGATGAGCGAACGTACTCGTCCGAGCTTGATGCTCGTTCGAGTATTAGCGTGTTCGAGATGCTCGTTACTAGAGGCGAGCACCACGCGATGTTCGAGTTACTTTCACTTTCATCTCTGAGACGCTAGCGCGCTTTTCTGGCCAATAGAAAGACAGGGAAGGCATTACAACTTCCCCCTGCGACGTTCAAGCCCTATACCACCCCCCTGCAGTGAGTGGCTGGGGAGATCAGGTGTCACCCGAGTATATAAATCGGCCCCTCCCGCGGCTCGCCACAGATGCATTCTGACATAGCTCAGGGAAAGTGCTGCTGATGGTGGAGCTGCTATAGGGAGAGCGTTAGGAGTGATTTTAGGCTTCAAGAACCCCAACGGTCCTTCTTAGGGCCACATCTGACTGTGTGCAGTACTGTTGAGGCTGCTTTTTGCAGTGTTGCACTTTTTTTTTTTTGTATATCGGCCGTGCAGAGCATTGCGTCCTCAGTCTGCAGTAATTTTACATAGTCCAGGACCAGTAGTGGTGAGGCAGGGACAGTGAAAGAGATATACTGTGTATATAGGCAGTGGGCTTTTCCAAACAATTTGGGGAGAAAACATTCTATTTGGGCTGCCTGTGACCGTCCTGAGTGTACTGCGTCTCTGCTGGGGGTAGTAGTCCTAATTAATACGCAGCCAGCTAAGTGTTACAGCAGGCTTGCGCAAAATTCTTTCCTGGCTCTGCTGTGCGTTCCGTAAGCGAAGTCAGCCTCCAACCACAGGCCAATAAGCGGCACATTTAATTACAGAGTTCTGTTTCTGCACTACTGGTAATACACCATGCTGAGGGGTAGGGGTAGGCCTAGAGGACGTGGACGCGGGCGAGGACGCGGAGGCCCAAGTCAGGGTGTGGGCACAGGCCGAGCTCCTGATCCAGGTGTATCGCAGCCGACTGCTGTGGGATTAGGAGAGAGGCACGTTTCTGGCATCCCCACATTCATCTCACAATTAATGGGTCCACGCGGTAGACCTTTATTAGAAAATGAGCAGTGTGAGCAGGTCCTGTCGTGGATGGCAGAAAGTGCATCCAGCAAACTATCGACCACCCAGCAATGGTTCTGAATCCTCTCCCACTGGAGGAGTTTGTCATGACCGATGCCCAACCTTTGTAAAGTTCCCGGGGTCCGGGGGATGAGGCTGGGGACTTCCGGCAACTGTCTCAAGAGCTTTCAGTGGGTGAGGAGGACGATGACGATGAGACACAGTTGTCTATCACTCAGGTAGTAGTAATTGGAGTAAGTCCGAAGGAGGAGCGCACTGAGGATTCGGAGGAAGAGCAGCAGGACGATGAGGTGACAGACTCCACCTGGTTTGCTACGCCTACTGAGGACAGGTCTTCAGAGGGGGAGGCAAGTGCAGCAGCAGGGCAGGTTGGAAGAGGCAGTGTGGTGGCCAGGGGTAGAGGCAGGGCCAGACCAAATAATCCACCAACTGTTTCCCAAAGCGCCCCCTCGCGCCATGCCACCCTGCAGAGGCCGAGGTGCTCAAAGGTCTGGCAGTTTTTCACTGAGAGTGCAGACGACCGACGAACAGTGGTGTGCAACCTTTGTCGCGCCAAGATCAGCCGGGGAGCCACCACCACCAGCCTCACCACCACCAGCATGCGCAGACATATGATGGCCAAGCACCCCACAAGGTGGGACGAAGGCCGTTCACCGCCTCCGGTTTGCACCACTGCCTCTCCCCCTGTGCCCCAACCTGCCACTGAGATCCAACCCCCCTCTCAGGACACAGGCACTACTGTCTCCTGGCCTGCACCCACACCCTCACCTCCGCTGTCCTCGGCCCCATCCACAAATGTCTCTCAGCGCACCGTCCAGCCGTCGCTAGCGCAAGTGTTGGAGCGCAAGCGCAAGTACGCCACCACGCACCCGCACGCTCAAGTGTTAAACGTGCACATAGCCAAATTTATCAGCCTGGAGATGCTGCCGTATAGGGTTGTGGAAACGGAGGCTTTCAAAGGTATGATGGCGGCGGCGGCCCCGCGCTACTCAGTTCGCAGTCGCCACTACTTTTCCCGATGTGCCGTCCCAGCCCTGCACGACCACGTCTCGCGCAACATTGTACGCGCCCTCACCAACGCGGTTACTGCCAAGGTCCACTTAACAACGGACAGGTGGACAAGCACAGGCGGGCAGGGCCACTACATCTCCCTGACGGCACATTGGGTGAATTTAGTGGAGGCTGGGACAGAGTCAGAGCCTGGGACCGCTCACGTCCTACCCACCCCCAGAATTGCATGCCCCAGCTCGGTGGTGGTATCTGCGGCGGTGTATGCTTCCTCCACTAAACCACCCTCCTCCTCCTCCTCCTACGCAACCTCTGTCTTGCAATCAAGATGTGTCAGCAGCAGCACGTCGCCAGCAGTCGGTGTCGCGTGGCGTGGCAGCACAGCGGTGGGCAAGCGTCAGCAGGCCGTGCTGAAACTACTCAGCTTAGGAGAGAAGAGGCACATGGCCCACAAACTGCTGCAGGGTCTGACAGAGCAGAACGACCGCTGGCTTGCGCCGCTGAGCCTCCAACCGGGCATGGTCGTGTGTGACAACGGCCGTAACCTGGTGGCGGCTCTGCAGCTCGGCAGCCTCATGCACGTGCCATGCCTGGCCCACGTCTTTAATTTGGTGGTTCAGCGCTTTCTGAAAAGCTACCCATGCTTGTCAGACCTGCTCGGAAAGGTGCGCCGGCTCTGCGCACATTTCCGCAAGTCCCACACGGACGCTGCCACCCTGCGCACCCTGCAACATCGGTTTCATCTGCCAGTGCGCCGACTGCTGTGCGACGTGCCCACACGGTGGAACTCTACGCTCCACATGTTGGCCAGGCTCTATGAGCAGCGTAGAGCTATAGTGGAATACCAACTCCAACATGGGCGGCGCAGTGGGAGTCAGCTTCCTCAATTCTTTACAGAAGAGTGGGCCTGGTTGGCAGACATCTGCCAGGTCCTTGGAAACTTTGAGGAGTCTACCCAGATGGTGAGCGGGGATGCTGCAATCATTAGTGTCACCATTCCTCTGCTATGCCTCTTGAGAAGTTCCCTGCAAAGCATAAAGGCAGACGCTTTGCGCTCGGAAACAGAGTCGGGGGAAGACAGTATGTCTCTGGATAGTCAGAGCACCCTCCTGTCTATATCTCAGCGCGGTGAGGAGGAGGAGGAGGAGGGCGAAGAGACAGCTTGGCCCACTGCTGAGGGTACACATGCTGCTTGCCTGTCATCCTTTCAGCGTGTATGGCCTGAGGAGGAGGAGGAGGAGGAGGAGGAGGAGGAACCTGAAAGTGATCTTCCTAGTGAGGACAGCCATGTGTTGCATACAGGTACCCTGGCACACATGGCTGACTTCATGTTAGGATGCCTTTCTCGTGACCCTCGCGTTAGACGCATTCTGGCCACTACGGATTACTGGGTGTACACACTGCTTGCCCCACGGTATAAGGAGAACCTTTCCACTCTCATACCCGAAGAGGAAAGGGGTTCGAGAGTGATGCTATACTACAGGACCCTGGCGGACAAACTGATGGTAAAATTCCCATCCGACAGCGCTAGTGGCCGAAGGCGCAGTTCCGAGGGCCAGGTAGCAGGGGAGGCGCGGAGATCAGGCAGCATGCACAGCGCAGGCAGGGGAACACTCTCTAAGGCCCTTGACAGCTTTATGGCTCCCCAGCAAGACTGTGTCACCGCTCCCCAGTCAAGGCTGAGTCGGCGGGAGCACTGTAAAAGGATGGTGAGGGAGTACATAGCCGATCGCATGACCGTCCTCCGTGACGCCTCTGCCCCCTACAACTACTGGGTGTCGAAGCTGGACACGTGGCCAGAACTCGCGCTGTATGCCCTGGAGGTGCTTGCTTGTCCTGCGGCTAGCGTCTTGTCAGAGAGGGTGTTTAGTGCGGCTGGGGGAATCATCACAGATAAACCTACCCGCCTGTCAACCGACAGTGCCGACAGGCTTACACTCATCAAGATGAACAAAGCCTGGATTTCCCCAGACTTCTCTTCTCCACCAGCGGACAGCAGCGATACCTAAGCAATACGTAGGCTGCACCCGCGGATGGAAGCATCGTTCTCTATCCCCATCAAAAACGGGGACCTTTTAGCTTCATCAATCTGTGTATAATATTCATCCTCCTCCTCCTGCTCCTCCTCCTGAAACCTCACGTAATCACACCGAACGGGCAATTTTTCTTAGGCCCACAAGGCTCAGTCATATAATTTTTGTAAACAATTTTTATACGTTTCAATGCTCATTAAAGCGTTGAAACTTTCACCTCAACCAATTTTTATTTTAACTGGGCTGCCTCCAGGCCTAGTTACCAATTAAGCCACATTAACCAAAGCGATTAATGGGTTTCACCTGCCCTCTTGGTTGGGCATGGGCAATTTTTCTGAGGTACATTAGTACTGTTGGTACACCAATTTTTTGGGGCCCTCGCCTACAGTGTAATCAAATTAATTTTTAGCCCACCTGCATTAAAGCTGACGTTACATCAGCTGTGCTGGGCAATGCAATGGGATGTATTTATGTACCGCCGGTGGGTTCCAGGGAGCCACCCATGCTGTGGGTCCACAGGGAGTTGTAACTGCATGTGTCCACTTCTAAAGAACCCCAGTCTGACTTGGGCATGCAGTGTGGGCCGAAGCCCACCTGCATTAAACATGATATTACCTCAGCTGTGATGGGCAATGCAATGGGATATATTTATGTACCGCCGGTGGCTTCCTGGCACCCACCCATGCTGTGGGTCCACAGGGAGTTGTAACTGCATGTGTCCACTTCTAAAGAACCCCAGTCTGACTGGGGCATGCAGTGTGGGCCGAAGCCCACCTGCATTAAACATGACATTACCTCAGCTGTGATGGGCAATGCAATGGGATATGTTTATGTACCGCCGGTGGCTTCCTGGCACCCACCCATGCTGTGGGTCCACAGGGAGTTGTAACTGCATGTGTCCACTTCTAAAGAACCCCAGTCTGACTGGGGCATGCAGTGTGGGCCGAAGCCCACCTGCATTAAACATGACATTACCTCAGCAGTGATGGGCAATGCAATGGGATATGTTTATGTACCGCCGGTGGCTTCCTGGCACCCACCCATGCTGTCGGTCCACAGGGACTTCACAATAGGGAATTGTACCTGCCTGTGTCTATGAATTAAAAACCCCGGTCAGGTTGGGGCATGCAGTGTGGGCCGAAGCCCACCTGCATTTAACATGACATTACCTCAGCTGTGATGGGCAATGCAATGGGATATATTTATGTACAGCCGGTGGGTTCCAGGGAGCCACCCATGCTGTGGGTGCACACGGAATTCCCATTGCGGAGTTGTACCTGCCTGTGACTATTTATAAAAAAACGCGGTCTGACTGGGGCATGCAGACACCTTGACAGAATGAATAGTGTGTGGCACATAGGTTCCCCATTGCTATGCCCACGTGTGCAGCTCCAGATGGAGGTGGCACAGGATTGGATTTCTCATTGCTTCTGTACAGCATTGTGGACTATCACCCCGCCCCTTTTAAAGAGGGTCGCTGCCTAGCCGTGCCAACCCTCTGCAGTGTGTGCCTGCTTTTCCTCTGGCAGACGCACTTATAAATAGACATGAGGTTGGCGTGGCATGAGGGCAGCTGAAGGCTGGGCAGGGACAGTTTGGTGTGCACTGTGGACACTGGGTCGTGGGGGGGGGGGGGGTTGGGCAGCATGTAACCCAGGAGAAGTGGCAGCGGAGTGTCATGCAGGCAGTGATTGTGCTTTGTTGGAGGTAGTGTGGTGCTTAGCTAAGGTATGCATTGCTAATGAGGGCTTTTCAGAAGTAAAAGTTGTTGGGAGGGGGGGGGGCCCACTCTTGCCGCTATTGTGGCTTAATAGTGGGACCTGGGAACTTGAGATGCAGCCCAACATGTAGCCCCTCGCCTGCCCTATCCGTTGCTGTGTCGTTCCCATCACTTTCTTGAATTGCCCCGATTTTCACAAATGGAAACCTTTGCGAGCATCGGCGATATACAAAAATGCTCGGGTCGCCCATTGACTTCAATGGGGTTCGTTACTCGAAACGAACCCACGAGCATCGCGATGAGTTCGTCTCGACTAACGAGCACCCGAGCATTTTGGTGCTCGCTCATCTCTATTAAATAATCAAGTTGCAACCCTTTAAATTTCCAATATTTAGTACACAAAGAATGGTCATGGCAAATTTCACATTTGTGCGGTAAAAATTTCTGTAATTATTTGTTGCATCAGGAAGTGAGAGAATAAAAGTCCGTACATAAAATTTGGACGCCAAATCTTTTGCACTTAGAATTGAATAATCATGTTGGGACCCTTTAACTTTTCCTATTTATGACATGATATTCAATGCTCGTGCCAAATTTCAAGTGAGAAAATTACATTCCGTACGTAAAATTTTGACGCTAATTCTTTTGTGCATAGAATTGAATAATCGAGTTGGAACCCATTAGCTTTTCCTATTTATGACATAATCAATGCTCGTGCCAAATTTCACGTTTCTATGACACCGGAAAGTGAGAAAATGACATTTTGTATGTAAAATTGTGACGCTAATTCTTTTGCGCATAGAATTGAATAATCGAGTTGGGACCCATTAGCTTTTCCTATTTATGACATAGTCAATGCTTGTGCCAAATTTCACGTTTCTATGACACCGGAAAGTGAGAAAATGACATTTCGTATGTAAAATTGTGACACTAATTCTTTTGCGCATAGAATTGAATAATCGAGTTGGGACACATTAGCTTTTCTATTTATGACATAATCAATGCTTGTGCCAAATTTCACGTTTCTATGACACGGGAAAGTGAGAGAATGACATTCCGTATGTAAAATTTGGACGCTAATTCTTTTGCGCATAGATTTGAATAATCGAGTTGGGACCTATTAGCTTTTCCTATTTATGACATAATCAATGCTCGTGCCAAATTTCACGTTTCTATGACACGGGAAAGTGAGAAAATTACATTCCGTACGTAAAATTTGGACGCTAATTCTTTTGCGCCTAGAATTGAATAATCGAGTTGGGACCTATTAACTTTTCCTATTTATGACATAATCAATGCCTGTGCCAAATTTCACGTTTCTATGACACGGGAAAGTGAGAAAATGACATTCCGTATGTAAAATTTGGACGCTAATTCTTTTGCGCATAGAATTGAATAATCGAGTTGGGACCCATTAGCTTTTCCTATTTATGACATAATCAATTCTCGTGCCAAATTTCACGTTTCTATGACACGGGAAAGTGAGAAAATGACATTCCGTATGTAAAATTTGGACGCTAATTCTTTTGCGCATAGAATTGAATAATCGAGTTGGGACCCATTAGCTTTTCCTATTTATGACATAATCAGTGCTCGTGCCAAATTTCACATTCCTATGACACGGGAAAGTGAGAAAATGACATTCCGTAAGTAAAATTTGGACGCTAATTCTTTTGCGCATAGAATTGAATAATTGAGTTGGGACCTATGAACTTTTCCTATTTATGACATAATCAATGCTCCTGCCAAATTTCACGTTTCCATGACACCGAAAAGTGAGAAAATTACATTCCGTACGTAAAATTTGGACGCTAATTCTTTTGCGCATAAAATTGAATAATCGAGTTGGGACCCATTAGCTTTTCCTATTTATGACATAATCAATGCTCGTGCCAAATTTCGAGTTTCTATGACACTGGAAAGTGAGATAATTAGATTCCGTACGTAAAATTTGGATGCTAATTCTTTTGCGCATAGAATTGAATAATCAAGTTGGGACCCAATTACTTTTCCTATTTTGGAGATAATCTATGCGTGTGCCAAATTTCATGTTTCTACGACATCGGGAAGTTGGACAACTTTTGGCGAGTCAGTCAGTCAGTCAGTGAATGAGTCAGTGAGTCAGTGAGTCAGTCAGTGAGTCAGTCAGTGAGTCAGTCAGTGAGTCAGTCAGTGAGTCAGTCAGTCAGTCAGTCAGTCAGTGAGTCAGTCAGTGAGTCAGTCAGTGAGTCAGTCAGTCAGTCAGTGAGGGCTTTCATCTTTATATATATAGACTAGCTGATATACCCGGCTTCGCCCGAGTTAATTTGGTACTGGTGTTTCTCTGGTATTCACACGGAAAATGTTATGAAGTCGTGCTTACTTTAGAGATACCGAGGAAAAAAATATGTTCACCATTTTGCATAGTTCTCTGTGTTACCCAGGAAACACCACGGGGAGGTAACCATGCGACGCTTCCTTTATATAAAATGACATCAGGAAGTGAGAGAATTAGATTACGTACATAAAATTTGGACACTAATTCTTTTGCACTTAGAATTGAATAATCAAGTTGGGACCCATTAGCTTTTCCTATTTATGACATATTCAATGCTCGTGCCAAATTTCCCGTTTCTATGACACTGGAAAGTGAGAAAATTACATTCCGTACGTAAAATTTGGACGCTAATTCTTTTGCGCCTAGAATTGAATAATCGAGTTGGGACCTATTAACTTTTCCTATTTATGACATAATCAATGCCTGTGCCAAATTTCCTGTTTCTATCACATTGGGAAGTCAGAAATTTAGATTATGTACGTAAAATTTGGACGCTAATTCTTTTGCGCATAGAATTGAATAATCGAGTTGGGACCCATTAGCTTTTCCTATTTATGACATATTCAATGCTCGTGCCAAATTTCGCGTTTCTATGACACCGGAAAGTGAGAAAATGACATTCCGTATGTAAAATTTGGATGCTAATTCTTTTGCGCATAGAATTGAATAATCGAGTTGGGACCCATTAGCTTTTCCTATTTATGACATAATCAATGCTCGTGCCAAATTTCACGTTTCTATGACACGGGAAAGTGAGAAAATGACATTCCGTATGTAAAATTTGGACGCTAATTCTTTTGCGCATAGAATTGAATAATCGAGTTGGGACCCATTAGCGTTTCCTATTTATGACATAATCAATTCTCGTGCCAAATTTCACGTTTCTATGACACGGGAAAGTGAGAAAATGACATTCCGTATGTAAAATTTGGACGCTAATTCTTTTGCGCATAGAATTGAATAATCGAGTTGGGACCCATTAGCTTTTCCTATTTATGACATAATCAGTGCTCGTGCCAAATTTCACATTTCTATGACACGGGAAAGTGAGAAAATGACATTCCGTAAGTAAAATTTGGACGCTAATTCTTTTGCGCATAGAATTGAATAATTGAGTTGGGACCTATGAACTTTTCCTATTTATGACATAATCAATGCTCCTGCCAAATTTCACGTTTCTATGACACCGAAAAGTGAGAAAATTACATTCCGTACGTAAAATTTGGACGCTAATTCTTTTGCGCATAAAATTGAATAATCGAGTTGGGACCCATTAGCTTTTCCTATTTATGACATAATCAATGCTCGTGCCAAATTTCGAGTTTCTATGACACCGGAAAGTGAGATAATTAGATTCCGTACGTAAAATTTGGATGCTAATTCTTTTGCGCATAGAATTGAATAATCAAGTTGGGACCCAATTACTTTTCCTATTTTGGAGATAATCTATGCGTGTGCCAAATTTCATGTTTCTACGACATCGGGAAGTTGGACAACTTTTGGCGAGTCAGTCAGTCAGTCAGTGAATGAGTCAGTGAGGGCTTTCGTCTTTATATATATATATAGACTAGCTGATATACCCAGCTTCGCCCGAATTAATTTGGTACTGGTGTTTCTCTGGTATTCACACGGAAAATGTTATGAAGTCGTGCTTACTTTAGAGATACCGAGGAAAAAAATATGTTCACCATTTTGCATAGTTCTCTGTGTTACCCAGGAAACACCACGGGGAGGTAACCATGCGACGCTTCCTTTATATAAAATGACATCAGGAAGTGAGAGAATTAGATTACGTACATAAAATTTGGACACTAATTCTTTTGCACTTAGAATTGAATAATCAGGTTGGGACCCATTAGCTTTTCCTATTTATGACTTATTCAATGCTCGTGCCAAATTTCCCGTTTCTATGACACTGGAAAGTGAGAAAATTACATTCCGTACGTAAAATTTGGACGCTAATTCTTTTGCGCCTAGAATTGAATAATCGAGTTGGGACTAGAGATGAGCGAACACCAAAATGTTCGGGTGTTCGTTATTCGGAACGAACTTCCCGCGATGCTCGAGGGTTCGTTTCGAACAACGAACCCCATTGAAGTCAATGGGCGACCAGAACATTTTTGTATTTCGCCGATGCTCGCTAAGGTTTTCATGTGTGAAAATCTGGGCAATTCAAGAAAGTGATGGGAATGACACAGTGACGGATAGGGCAGGCGAGGGGCTACATGGTGGGCTGCATCTCAAGTTCACAGGTCCCACTATTAAGCCACAATAGCGGCAAGAGTGCCCCCCCCCCCCCCACTGTCAGCATAAAGATCGTCCTCCTCTGGCACAGCTGTAACAGCTGTAGCAGAGAAGAACGATGTTTGCCCATTGAATTCAATGGAGCGGCAATACAGCATGTTCCACTGAATGCAATGGGCTGCCCGCGATCGCAGGATGAATGGTCGGAAAGGGGTTAAATATATAACCCCTTTCCTGCAATTCATCCAGAAATGTGATACACTAAAAATATATACCGGCGTATAAGGCGACGGGGCGTATAAGACAACCCCCCAACTGTCACCTTATACGCCGGCAATACAGTGGAGCAAAGAATAAAAAGCATTACTTACGTTTTTAGATGATCTGCGGCGCTCCTGCAGGCTGTCACTCCCTCCTAATCCACGGCAGACAAGCTTTCTCTATGAAAGGCTTTAAATCCCTGCCTCCAGAAAGACACGTGCCTTCAGCCAATCACAGCCAATGACAATGATGTCATTGAATGGCTGTGATTGGCTGTGTTTCTGGAGGCGGGGATTTCAAGGCTTGAAATCCCCGCCTCCAGAAACACAGCCAATCACAGCCATTCAATGACATCATTGTCATTGGCTGTGATTGGCTGAAGGCACGTGTGCTTCTGGAGGCAGGGATTTAAAGTCTTTCGTGGAGAAAGCAATACTCTGCCGTGGACCAGGAGGGAGCGACAGCCTGCAGGAGCGCCGCAGATCATCTAAAAACGTAAGTAATGCTTTTTATTCTTTGCTCCACTGTATTACCGGCGTATAAGGTGACAGTTGGGGGGTCGTCTTATACGCCCCGTCGCCTTATACGCCGGTATATATTTTTAGTGTAACACATTTCTGGATGAATTGCAGGAAAGGGGTTATATATTTAACCCCTTTCCGACCATTCATCCTGCGATCGCCGGCAGCCCATTGCATTCAGTGGAGTCGGCTGTATTGCCGGTTCCATTGAATTCAATGGGCAAACATCGTTCTTCTCTGCTACAGCTGTTACAGCTGTGCCAGAGAAGAAGGATTTGTCTTCTATATGTTCTCAATGGGGTCAGCGCTGCTGCCGCTGGCCCCATTGAGCGCATATAGAATGCATCCATAGCGAACCGCGGGAGGGGCCGACTTTTATGTTCGGGTGACACCTTATCTCCCCAGCCACTCACAGCAGGGGGGTGGTATAGGGCTTAAACGTTGCAGGGGGAAGTTGTAATGCCTTCCCTGTCTTTCAATTGGCCAGAAAAAAGCGCTAACGTCTCAGGGAAGAAAGTTTAAGTAACCCGGACACCGCATGGTGTTCGTTACGGATAACGAACATACCGAACACCCTAATATTCGCACGAATATCAAGCTCGGAAGAACACGTTCGCTCATCTCTAGTTGGGACCTATTAACTTTTCCTATTTATGACAAAATCAATGCCTGTGCCAAATTTCCTGTTTCTATCACATTGGGAAGTCAGAAATTTAGATTATGTACGTAAAATTTGGACGCTAATTCTTTTGCGCATAGAATTGAATAATCGAGTTGGGACCCATTAGCTTTTCCTATTTATGACATATTCAATGCTCGTGCCAAATTTCGCGTTTCTATGACACCGGAAAGTGAGAAAATTACATTCCGTACGTAAAATTTTGATGCCAATTCTTTTGCGCTAGAATTGAATAATCGAGTTGGGACCTATGAAATTTTCCTATTTATGCCATAAACAATGCTCGTGCCAAATTTCACGTTTCTATGACACCGGACAGTGAGAAAATTAGATTCCGTACGTAAAATTTGGACGCTAATTCTTTTGTGTATAGAATTGAATAATCGAGTTGGGACCCATTAACTTTTCCTATTTATGACATATTCAATGCTCGTGCCAAATTTCATGTTTCTATCACATTGGGAAGTCAGAAATTTAGATTATGTACGTAAAATTTGGATGCTAATTCTTTTGCGCATAGAATTGAATAATCAAGTTGGGACCCAATTACTTTTCCTATTTTGGAGATAATCTATGCGTGTGCCAAATTTCATGTTTCTACGACATCGGGAAGTTGGACAACTTTTGGCGAGTCAGTCAGTCAGTCAGTGAATGAGTCAGTGAGGGCTTTCGTCTTTATATATATATATAGACTAGCTGATATACCCAGCTTCGCCCGAATTAATTTGGTACTGGTGTTTCTCTGGTATTCACACGGAAAATGTTATGAAGTCGTGCTTACTTTAGAGATACCGAGGAAAAAAATATGTTCACCATTTTGCATAGTTCTCTGTGTTACCCAGGAAACACCACGGGGAGGTAACCATGCGACGCTTCCTTTATATAAAATGACATCAGGAAGTGAGAGAATTAGATTACGTACATAAAATTTGGACACTAATTCTTTTGCACTTAGAATTGAATAATCAGGTTGGGACCCATTAGCTTTTCCTATTTATGACTTATTCAATGCTCGTGCCAAATTTCCCGTTTCTATGACACTGGAAAGTGAGAAAATTACATTCCGTACGTAAAATTTGGACGCTAATTCTTTTGCGCCTAGAATTGAATAATCGAGTTGGGACTAGAGATGAGCGAACACCAAAATGTTCGGGTGTTCGTTATTCGGAACGAACTTCCCGCGATGCTCGAGGGTTCGTTTCGAACAACGAACCCCATTGAAGTCAATGGGCGACCAGAACATTTTTGTATTTCGCCGATGCTCGCTAAGGTTTTCATGTGTGAAAATCTGGGCAATTCAAGAAAGTGATGGGAATGACACAGTGACGGATAGGGCAGGCGAGGGGCTACATGGTGGGCTGCATCTCAAGTTCACAGGTCCCACTATTAAGCCACAATAGCGGCAAGAGTGCCCCCCCCCCCACTGTCAGCATAAAGATCGTCCTCCTCTGGCACAGCTGTAACAGCTGTAGCAGAGAAGAACGATGTTTGCCCATTGAATTCAATGGAGCGGCAATACAGCATGTTCCACTGAATGCAATGGGCTGCCCGCGATCGCAGGATGAATGGTCGGAAAGGTGTTAAATATATAACCCCTTTCCTGCAATTCATCCAGAAATGTGATACACTAAAAATATATACCGGCGTATAAGGCGACGGGGCGTATAAGACAACCCCCCAACTGTCACCTTATACGCCGGCAATACAGTGGAGCAAAGAATAAAAAGCATTACTTACGTTTTTAGATGATCTGCGGCGCTCCTGCAGGCTGTCACTCCCTCCTAATCCACGGCAGACAAGCTTTCTCTATGAAAGGCTTTAAATCCCTGCCTCCAGAAAGACACGTGCCTTCAGCCAATCACAGCCAATGACAATGATGTCATTGAATGGCTGTGATTGGCTGTGTTTCTGGAGGCGGGGATTTCAAGGCTTGAAATCCCCGCCTCCAGAAACACAGCCAATCACAGCCATTCAATGACATCATTGTCATTGGCTGTGATTGGCTGAAGGCACGTGTGCTTCTGGAGGCAGGGATTTAAAGTCTTTCGTGGAGAAAGCAATACTCTGCCGTGGACCAGGAGGGAGCGACAGCCTGCAGGAGCGCCGCAGATCATCTAAAAACGTAAGTAATGCTTTTTATTCTTTGCTCCACTGTATTACCGGCGTATAAGGTGACAGTTGGGGGGTCGTCTTATACGCCCCGTCGCCTTATACGCCGGTATATATTTTTAGTGTAACACATTTCTGGATGAATTGCAGGAAAGGGGTTATATATTTAACCCCTTTCCGACCATTCATCCTGCGATCGCCGGCAGCCCATTGCATTCAGTGGAGTCGGCTGTATTGCCGGTTCCATTGAATTCAATGGGCAAACATCGTTCTTCTCTGCTACAGCTGTTACAGCTGTGCCAGAGAAGAAGGATTTGTCTTCTATATGTTCTCAATGGGGTCAGCGCTGCTGCCGCTGGCCCCATTGAGCGCATATAGAATGCATCCATAGCGAACCGCGGGAGGGGCCGACTTTTATGTTCGGGTGACACCTTATCTCCCCAGCCACTCACAGCAGGGGGGTGGTATAGGGCTTAAACGTTGCAGGGGGAAGTTGTAATGCCTTCCCTGTCTTTCAATTGGCCAGAAAAAAGCGCTAACGTCTCAGGGAAGAAAGTTTAAGTAACCCGGACACCGCATGGTGTTCGTTACGGATAACGAACATACCGAACACCCTAATATTCGCACGAATATCAAGCTCGGAAGAACACGTTCGCTCATCTCTAGTTGGGACCTATTAACTTTTCCTATTTATGACAAAATCAATGCCTGTGCCAAATTTCCTGTTTCTATCACATTGGGAAGTCAGAAATTTAGATTATGTACGTAAAATTTGGACGCTAATTCTTTTGCGCATAGAATTGAATAATCGAGTTGGGACCCATTAGCTTTTCCTATTTATGACATATTCAATGCTCGTGCCAAATTTCGCGTTTCTATGACACCGGAAAGTGAGAAAATTACATTCCGTACGTAAAATTTTGATGCCAATTCTTTTGCGCTAGAATTGAATAATCGAGTTGGGACCTATGAAATTTTCCTATTTATGCCATAAACAATGCTCGTGCCAAATTTCACGTTTCTATGACACCGGACAGTGAGAAAATTAGATTCCGTACGTAAAATTTGGACGCTAATTCTTTTGTGTATAGAATTGAATAATCGAGTTGGGACCCATTAACTTTTCCTATTTATGACATATTCAATGCTCGTGCCAAATTTCATGTTTCTATCACATTGGGAAGTCAGAAATTTAGATTATGTACGTAAAATTTGGATGCTAATTCTTTTGCGCATAGAATTGAATAATCAAGTTGGGACCCAATTACTTTTCCTATTTTGGAGATAATCTATGCGTGTGCCAAATTTCATGTTTCTACGACATCGGGAAGTTGGACAACTTTTGGCGAGTCAGTCAGTCAGTCAGTGAATGAGTCAGTGAGGGCTTTCGTCTTTATATATATATATAGACTAGCTGATATACCCAGCTTCGCCCGAATTAATTTGGTACTGGTGTTTCTCTGGTATTCACACGGAAAATGTTATGAAGTCGTGCTTACTTTAGAGATACCGAGGAAAAAAATATGTTCACCATTTTGCATAGTTCTCTGTGTTACCCAGGAAACACCACGGGGAGGTAACCATGCGACGCTTCCTTTATATAAAATGACATCAGGAAGTGAGAGAATTAGATTACGTACATAAAATTTGGACACTAATTCTTTTGCACTTAGAATTGAATAATCAGGTTGGGACCCATTAGCTTTTCCTATTTATGACTTATTCAATGCTCGTGCCAAATTTCCCGTTTCTATGACACTGGAAAGTGAGAAAATTACATTCCGTACGTAAAATTTGGACGCTAATTCTTTTGCGCCTAGAATTGAATAATCGAGTTGGGACTAGAGATGAGCGAACACCAAAATGTTCGGGTGTTCGTTATTCGGAACGAACTTCCCGCGATGCTCGAGGGTTCGTTTCGAACAACGAACCCCATTGAAGTCAATGGGCGACCAGAACATTTTTGTATTTCGCCGATGCTCGCTAAGGTTTTCATGTGTGAAAATCTGGGCAATTCAAGAAAGTGATGGGAATGACACAGTGACGGATAGGGCAGGCGAGGGGCTACATGGTGGGCTGCATCTCAAGTTCACAGGTCCCACTATTAAGCCACAATAGCGGCAAGAGTGCCCCCCCCCCCACTGTCAGCATAAAGATCGTCCTCCTCTGGCACAGCTGTAACAGCTGTAGCAGAGAAGAACGATGTTTGCCCATTGAATTCAATGGAGCGGCAATACAGCATGTTCCACTGAATGCAATGGGCTGCCCGCGATCGCAGGATGAATGGTCGGAAAGGTGTTAAATATATAACCCCTTTCCTGCAATTCATCCAGAAATGTGATACACTAAAAATATATACCGGCGTATAAGGCGACGGGGCGTATAAGACAACCCCCCAACTGTCACCTTATACGCCGGCAATACAGTGGAGCAAAGAATAAAAAGCATTACTTACGTTTTTAGATGATCTGCGGCGCTCCTGCAGGCTGTCACTCCCTCCTAATCCACGGCAGACAAGCTTTCTCTATGAAAGGCTTTAAATCCCTGCCTCCAGAAAGACACGTGCCTTCAGCCAATCACAGCCAATGACAATGATGTCATTGAATGGCTGTGATTGGCTGTGTTTCTGGAGGCGGGGATTTCAAGGCTTGAAATCCCCGCCTCCAGAAACACAGCCAATCACAGCCATTCAATGACATCATTGTCATTGGCTGTGATTGGCTGAAGGCACGTGTGCTTCTGGAGGCAGGGATTTAAAGTCTTTCGTGGAGAAAGCAATACTCTGCCGTGGACCAGGAGGGAGCGACAGCCTGCAGGAGCGCCGCAGATCATCTAAAAACGTAAGTAATGCTTTTTATTCTTTGCTCCACTGTATTACCGGCGTATAAGGTGACAGTTGGGGGGTCGTCTTATACGCCCCGTCGCCTTATACGCCGGTATATATTTTTAGTGTAACACATTTCTGGATGAATTGCAGGAAAGGGGTTATATATTTAACCCCTTTCCGACCATTCATCCTGCGATCGCCGGCAGCCCATTGCATTCAGTGGAGTCGGCTGTATTGCCGGTTCCATTGAATTCAATGGGCAAACATCGTTCTTCTCTGCTACAGCTGTTACAGCTGTGCCAGAGAAGAAGGATTTGTCTTCTATATGTTCTCAATGGGGTCAGCGCTGCTGCCGCTGGCCCCATTGAGCGCATATAGAATGCATCCATAGCGAACCGCGGGAGGGGCCGACTTTTATGTTCGGGTGACACCTTATCTCCCCAGCCACTCACAGCAGGGGGGTGGTATAGGGCTTAAACGTTGCAGGGGGAAGTTGTAATGCCTTCCCTGTCTTTCAATTGGCCAGAAAAAAGCGCTAACGTCTCAGGGAAGAAAGTTTAAGTAACCCGGACACCGCATGGTGTTCGTTACGGATAACGAACATACCGAACACCCTAATATTCGCACGAATATCAAGCTCGGAAGAACACGTTCGCTCATCTCTAGTTGGGACCTATTAACTTTTCCTATTTATGACAAAATCAATGCCTGTGCCAAATTTCCTGTTTCTATCACATTGGGAAGTCAGAAATTTAGATTATGTACGTAAAATTTGGATGCTAATTCTTTTGCGCATAGAATTGAATAATCGAATTGGGACCCATTAGCTTTTCCTATTTATGACATATTAAATGCTCGTGCCAAATTTCCCGTTTCTATGACACTGGAAAGTGAGAAAATTACATTCCGTACGTAAAATTTTGATGCCAATTCTTTTGCGCTAGAATTGAATAATCGAGTTGGGACCTATGAAATGTTCCTATTTATGCCATAAACAATGCTCGTGCCAAATTTCACGTTTCTATGACACCGGACAGTGAGAAAATTAGATTCCGTACGTAAAATTTGGACGCTAATTCTTTTGTGTATAGAATTGAATAATCGAGTTGGGACCCATTAACTTTTCCTATTTATGACATAATCAATGCTCGTGCCAAATTTCATGTTTCTATCACATTGGGAAGTCAGAAATTTAGATTATGTACGTAAAATTTGAACGCTAATTCTTTTGCGCATACAATTGAATAATGGAGTTGGGACCCATTAGCTTTTCCTATTTATGACATAATCAATGCTCGTGTCAAATTTCCCGTTTCTATGACACCGGAAAGTGAAGAAATTACATTCCGCACGTCAAATTTGGACGCTAATTCTTTTGCGCATAGAATTGAATAATCGAGTTGGGACCCATTAGCTTTTCCTATTTATGACATAATCAATGCTCGTGCCAAATTTCACGTTTCTATGACACCAGAAAGTGAAAAAATTACATTCCGCACGTAAAATTTCAACGCCAATTCTTTTGCGCTAGAATTGAATAATGGAGTTGGGACCTATGAACTTTTCCTATTTCTGACATAATCAATGCTCGTGCCAAATTTCACGTTTCTATGACACCGGAAAGTGAGAAAATTAGATTCCGTACGTAAAATTTCGACGCTAATTCTTTTGCGCATAGAATTGAAGAATCATGTTGGGACCTATTAAATTTTCCTATTTATGACATATTCAATGCTTGTGCCAAATTTGAAGTTTTTATGACATTGGGAAGTGAGAGATTTCGATTATGTACGTTAAATTTTGACACCAATTCTTTTGCGCTAGAATTGAATAATCGAGTTGGGACCCAATTACTTTTCCTATTTTGGAGATAATCTTTGCTTGCGCCAAAATTCATGTCTCTACGACATCGGGAAGTTGGAGAACTTTTGGCGAGTCAGTCAGTGAGTGAGTGAGTGAGTCAGTGAGGGCTTTCGTCTTTATATATATAGATGTATGGTTTTGGTTTAAAGGGCGCATATGGCGACGGTTTTGGTTGGCATCGGCTTTGAGTTATTTTCTTTCTTATGTATATATTGTTGTATTCTGTTTTTATTCTCTGATGTATGTAATTATGTCCCCCATGACGTCATAAGACCTCCTGGGGGACATTTACATGTTTTTTTATTTTACATTTTTCCACTGTAGCTGGGGCATCCATAGGAGCCCCAGTTACAGGGAAAAACATCCCCTGTAGTCACTGGCAGAAGTGATCAGGGTCTTCTGGGAACCTGTAGCTCTTATGTAGCAGGGAATCCTGATGATCACGTGACCCCCCAAGCTCCCGTAGTGAAAGTTAAACTTCTGCTTTTACTTTTCAGTACATAGCGCTCATTGAGTGCTGTGTGCTCAGGTAAGGAGAAGACAGAAAGGCTTAAAAACCCCTCCTGCCTTCTCCTCCCAACTAACAGCTAACAGCCAGTCCTGACTCTTATTGATTGCAGAGCAGGAGGCTTAAATCCCTGACACAATTTTACAGTGCCTGGTCCTAAACGGGTTAAAGTGGGGTGCCCAGAACTGGACACAGTATTCCAGATGATAATGACCTCAGATGATCTAGACTTAGACTTCTCTTAATACATCCCAGAATTGTGTTTGCCTTTTTGGCTGCTACATCACATTGTTGACTCATGTTCAGTCTATGGTCTATTAGTATACCCAAGTCTTTTTCACATGTGCTGCTTCTTAGCCCAATTCCTCCCATACTGTATGTATTTTTTTCATTTTTTCCCCCAGATGTAAGACTTTGCATTTCCCCTTGTTAAATAGTCAGTGCCCACTGTCCAAGCTTTTCTAGATCTTTTTGAATACTCTCCCTCTCTTCCCTAGAGCTTCCCTATCCCTCCTAGCTTTGTGTCATTAGCAAATTTGATCAGTTTCCCATCAATTCCCTCCTCCAGATCATTTATAAAAATGTTGAACAATACTGTGCCCAGGACAGAGCCTTGTGGTCCCCACTTGATATATTCTTCCACTTGGATGTGCAGCTATTTATGACCACTTTTTAAATACAATCACTCAGCCAGTTGTGAATCCACCTAACAGTTGCCTTGTCAATTCCGTATTTGGTATTTTTTTCAATAGGTATGGTATGAGATACTTTGTCAAATGCTTTACTAAAGTCAATATATACTATATTCACCGCATTTCCCTGATCAACCCAGTCGGTGATTTTGTCATAGAAGAAAATTAGATTAGTCTGGCATGACTTGTTTGTTACAAACCCACGCTGGCTCTGGTTAATTTCTCCATTTTCATCCAAGTACTTGCATGCATGCTGTTTATTAATTTGTTCAAATATCTTTCCCGATATAGAAGTCAGGCTCACAGGCCTGTAGTTTCCTGGACCCACCTTCTTCCCTTTTTTGAAGATAGGGACAACATTTGCCCTTTTCCAATCTTCTGGGGCTTTTCCTGTTCTCCAGGAATTTTGAAAGATTATGGCGAGTGATTCAGCAATTACCTCCGCTGCTTCCTTTTGTATCCTAGGATGTAATTGATCTGGACCTTGAGACTTGGATTGATTTAAGTTAGCTAAGTGTTCCCTCACATCTCTCTGCTTATAGATAGCCTGCATTCTTTTATTCCCCCAATAGCACAGGGAAGATCAGCTGATGTTACATCTACTTTCTGAGAGAAAACGAATACAAAGTAGGAATTTAAACGCTCGGCCTTCTCAACATCATTTTTAACAAATTCATCATTTTCATCCTGTAAGCATTCAATAGCATCTTTGACTTTTTTTGCTTTTGACCCCACCAAATCCTTTTTTATTGCTTTTGGCCTCTGTTGCAAGCCTCAATTCATTATTAGCTTTAGCTTTTCTGACACTTGCCCTACAGTTTCTGCAGACTGCATTATATTCTTCTTTAGATATTCCCCCCACTTTCCATTTAATAAACATATTTTTCTTCCTTTTTAACATGTGTGCAAGTTCTGCGTGCATCCATCCTGGTCTCTTTAATTACTTCTAGAGATTAGCGAGCACCAAAATGCTCAGGTGCTCGTTGCTCGAGTTGAACTTTCCGTAATACTCGAGAGCTCGTTTCGAGTAACGAACCCCATTGAAGTCAATGGGCGACCCGAGCATTTTTGTATGGGACCGATGCTCCGCATAGCTGATGACTTGTCAAACACCAGAAAACATCAGAAAGTCATGGAAACACCACAGAAATGGATAGGGAAGGGCAGGGGCAGCATGCATGGCTGCATTTGAGGCTCCCAGGTCCCACTATTAAGCCAAAATGGGGGCCTGAGTCTGGCATCATCCCCCTAACAATTTTTACTTCGGACAAACCCTCATTAGCAAGGCACACGTGCTGGCACACCTTAGCTAAGCACCACACTACCTGCAACCAAGGACAATCACTGCCTGCGGGTGACACCGCTGCCTCTTCTCGTGGGTTACATGCTGGCATTGCTGTCCAACCCCTCCCCCCCCCCCCACACGACCCTGCATCCACAGGGCACCAAAAAGTTTCCCTGCACAGCATTCAGCTGCCCTCAAGCCACACGCTCGCTTCATAGCCACACCACCCTCATGTCTATTTATAAGCGCCTACTGGATGAGGGTGCCAGCACTTCTATACATCTCCACAGTGCAGCAATACTCTGTGTGGGAGGCACGTGAGCGGGCCCAGGGTCAGGCTCGGTCCCAGCCTACACCTTGTGTGACCCAAGGTGCGGTGAGTTACATAGCAATGGGAACTCCATGTGTCCTCACACAATTCATTCTGTGTAGGTGTTAGATAGCTCAATACCGCAATGGAAAGTCTTTGAGTCCCTGGGGTTGCCTATGCTGTCGGTGCACAAAGATGGTATTACACAAGAAGAACTCAGAGTGCCCAAACATGTCAGAGTTTTACCCCGCCAAGAACCTCGGCCCACATTTCTGCCCTAGTCAGTCAGTGTATTTGTGCCAGACAGGTAAAGCAGCGCAATGGAAAGTCTTTGTGCACGCACAACATATGCGAGCACAAGGAACTCAAGCATGGTATAACACATGACGAAATCAGAGTGCCCAAACATGGCAGAGTTTCACCCTGCCAAGGGCCTCGGCCTACTTTTCTGCCCTAGTCAGTCAGTGTATTTGTGTCAGACAGGTAAAACACCGCTATGGGAAGTCTTTGTGCACTCACAGCATAGGGAAGCCAAAGGAACCCAAGGAAAGAATTAAACATGAAGCAATTACAGTGCCAAAACATAGCAGACTTTCTCTCCGCTGAGGACCTCAGCCTCTGTCCTTACCCTCAGCAATCTTGGGCATAAAGCGGACTCCGATGCTAGTACAGCTGTGAACGTCTCATTTAATTAGTTGCTTTTGCTTTCATCGCTCCAAAACACTGAATGTACTAGGAAGAAGTTCCACGGGCCAAACCTGGTGCAGTTGCATTTCCCCAGGACTTCGGCCTCTGCCCACACCCTCAGCAATCGTGGGCATAAAGCGGACTCCGATGCTAGTACAGTTGTGAACGTCTCATTTAATTAGATGCGGTTGCTTTCATCGCTCCAAAGACTGGATGAACCAGAAAGAGGTTCCACGGGCCAAACCTGGTGCAGTTGCATTTTCCCCAGAACTTCGGCCCCTGCCCACACCCTCAGCAATCGTGGGCGTAAAGTGGACTCCGATGCTAGTACAGCTGTGAACGTCTCATTAATGCAGTAACGCTCCTTTTATTGGGCCCAAACCAGTGTCTCAGATAACTGTGGTAACACAAGAGAAAATACATGCTGCGCAGTGCTGATCCCCTGACCCCAAGCAGGAGGAAGAGGTGGCATAACAAGGCCAAAAAAACGTGACCGAGGTAGGACCCGCAATAGTCTGTGTGGGAAGCACGTGAGCGGGCCCAGGGTCAGGCTCGGTCCCAGCCTACACCTTGTGTGGCCCAAGGTGCCCTGAGTTACATAGCAATGGGAAATCCGTGTGTCCACACACTATTCATTCTGTGTAGGTGTCAGATAGCTCAACACCGCAAGGGGAAGTCTTTGAGTTCCTTGGGCTCGCCTATGCTGTCAGTGCACAAAGATGGTATTACACAGGAAGAAATTAGAGTGCCCAAACATGGGAGAGTTTCACCCCGCCAAGGACTTAGGCCTTGGCCCACATTTCTGCCCTAGTTAGTCCGTGTATTTGTGCCAGATAGGTAAAACACCGTGATGGGAAGTCTTTGTCCACCCACAGTATAGGCAGACCCCAGTAACATTTCTGTAGTAAAGCTTTAGGCAGACCCCTGTAACATTTCTGTAGCAAAAATATAGGCAGACCCCTGTAACATTTCTGTAGCAGAAGTATAGGCAGACCCCTGTAACATTTCTGTAGCAGAAGTATAGGCAGACCCCTGTAACATTTCTGTAGCAGAAGTATAGGCAGACCCCTGTAACATTTCTGTAGCAGAAGTATAGGCAGACCCCTGTAACATTTCTGTAGCAGAAGTATAGGCAGACCCCTGTAACATTCCTGTAGCAAAGGTATAGGCAGACCCCAGCAACATTTCTGTAGCTGAAGCATAGGCAGACCCCTGTAACATTGGTGTACCATGAGTGTAGGCAAAGGCTGGAAAAATTAGTTAGATAACAGTATAGGCGAGGGCCAGAAAAATTAGTGTACCAAGAGTACAAGTCTACCCCTGAAAAATTGCTCAACCGCGAGGGCAGGTGAAACCCAGAAACATTTTTTAAAGATACAGCTCGCTATTGCTTAATTTGTAACAGAGCCTGGAGGCAGCCCTGTGAAAACAATTGGTTTCTGTTAAAGTATCAATACAATAGTTTTGAAACTTTGAAAAATTGTAAAAAAATTCTAAGCAGAGCCTTATGAGCTGCAGAAAAATTGGCAGTTCAGTGTGATGACATGCTGTTTTAGTAGGAGGAGAAATAATATCAGAGAGTGATTGACAAAACTAATTGCCCATTTTTTTCCAGTGATAGAGAATGCTTTTTTCTCCGGTTGCAGCGAAAAGAATCATTAGGTTCCGCTGCTCTCCGCCGGTGGAGAAGAGAAGTCTGGGGAAATCCAGCCTTTGTTCATCTTTATGAGTGTAAGCATGTCGGCACTGGCAGTTGACAGGCGGGTATGCTTATCCGTGATGATTCCCCCAGCTGCACTAAACACCCTCTCTGACAAGACGCTAGCGGCAGGGCAGGCCAGCACCTGTAGGGCGTACAGCGCAAGTTCGTGCCATGTGTCCAGCTTTGACACCCAATAGTTGTATGGAGCAGAGGCATCACGGAGGACAGTGGTACGATCGGCTATGTACTCCCTCACCATCTTTTTACAGTGCTCACTCCGACTCGGCCTTGGCTGGGGAGTGGTGACACTGTCTTGCTGGGGAGCCATAAAACTGGCAAAGGCCTTGGAGAGCGTTCTCCTGCCTTCGCTGGACATGCTGCCTGATCCCCGCTCCTCCCCTGCTAGTTGGCCCTCGGAACTGCGTCTTCTGCTACTAGTGCTGTCAGATGGGAACTTTAGCATCACTTTTTCCACTAGGGCCCTGTGGTATTGCATTACTCTCGTACCCCTTTCCTCTTCGGGAATGAGAGTGGAAAGGTTCTCCTTATACCGTGGGTCGAGAAGGGTGTACACCCAGTAATCCGTGTGGGCCAGAATGCGTCTAACGCGAGGGTCACGGGAAAGGCAGCCTAACATAAAGTCAGCCATGTGTACCAGGGTACTTGTACGCAATACATCCCTATCCTCACTAGGAAGATGACTTTCAGGATCCTCCTACTCCTCCTCTACAGCCTATACACGCTGAGCAGATGACAGGCAAGCAGCATGTGTACCCTCTGCAGTGTGCCCAGCTGTCTCTTCCCCCTCTTCCTCCTGCTCTTTCCCCTCCTCCTCCTCCTCCAAAATGCACTGAGATATAGACATGAGGGTGGTCTGGCTATCAAGCGACATACTGTCATCCCCTGTCTCCTGTTCCAACCGCAAAGCGTCGGCCTTTATGCTTTGCAGTGAACTTCTCAGCAGGCAAAGCAGTGGGATGGTAACGCTAATGATTGCAGCATCGCCGCTCACCATCTGGGTAGACTCCTCAAAGTTTCCGAGGACCTGTCAGATATCTGCCATCCATGCCCACTCCTCAATAAAGAATTGGGGAGGCTGACTACCACTACGCCGCCCATGTTGCAGCTGGTATTCCACTATTGCTCTACGTTGCTCGTACAGCCTGGCCAACATGTGCAGCGTAGAATTCCAGCATGTGGGCACCTCGCAAAGCAGTCGGTGCTCTGGCAGCTGGAACCGATGTTGCAGGGTCCTCAGGGTGGCAGCGTCCGTGGTGGACTTGCGGAAATGTGTGCAGACGCGGCGCACCTTGCCGAGCAGGTCAGACAAGTGGGGGTAGTTTTTCAGAAACCGCTGAACCACCAGATTGAAGACGTGGGCCAGGCATGGCACGTGTGTGAGGCTGCCGAGCTGCAGAGCCACCACCAGGTTGCGGCCGTTGTCACACACGACCATGCCCGGTTGGAGGCTCAGCGGCGAAAGGCAGAGGTCGGTCTGCTCTGTCAGACCCTGCAACAGCTCAGGGGCCGTGTGCCTCTTGTCACCTAAGCTGATTAGTTTCAGCACGGCTTGCTGACGCCTGCCCTTCACAGTGCTGCCGCGCTGCGCGATACCGACTGCTGGCGACATGCTCACACTTCTTAATTGAGAGGTTAAGGTGGTGGAGGAGGAGGGGGAGGGTTTGGAGGAGGTGGCATAAAACACAGCCGATACCAGCACCGAGGTAGGACCCGCTATTCTGGGTGTGGGTAGGACGTGAGCGGTCCCAGGCTCTGACTCGGTCCCAGCCTCCACCAAATTTACCCAATGTGCCCAATGTGCCGTCAGGGAGATATAGTGGCCCTGCCCACCAGTACTTGTCCACGTATCCGTGGTTAAGTGGACCTTCCAGTAACTGCGTTGGTGAGGGCACGATTTATGTTGCGGGAGACGTGCTGGTGTAGGGCTGGGACAGTACACCGGGAAAAATAGTGACGACCGGGGACCAAGTAGCGAGGGACCGCCGCCGCCATCATGTTTTTGAAAGCGTCCGTTTCCACAAGCCTGTATGGCAGCATCTCTAGGCTGATTAATTTGGCAATGTGTACGTTTAAACCTTGTGCGTGGGTGGCGGCGTATTTGCGCTTTCACTCCAACGCTTGTGTTAGCGACAGCTAAACGCTGCGCTGAGAGACATTGCTGGATGGAGTGGAGGACGGTGGAGCTGAGGGTGTGGGTGCAGGCCAGGAGGCGCTCGTGCCTGTGTTCTGGGAAGGGGATTGGATCTGTGTGGCAGGTTGGGGCACAGGGGAAGAGGCAGTTGTGTGACCCGGAGGCGGTGAATAGCCTTCATCCCACTTGTGGGGTGCTTGGCCATCATATGCCTGTGCATGCTGGTGGTGTTGAGGCTGGTAGTGGTGGCTCCCCAGCTGATCTTGGTGCGACAAAGGTTGCACACCACTGCTCGTCGGTCATCCGTGCTCTCACTAAAAAAACATCCCCACCTTTGAACACCTAGCCCTCTGCACGGAGGCTTGCCGTGAGGGGGTGCTTTGGGAAACAGTTGGGGGATTATTTGCTCTGGCCCTGCCTCTACCCCTGGCCACTCCACTACCCTCTTCCAACCTGTCCTGCTGCTGCACTTGCCTCCCCCTCTGAAGACCTGTCCTCAGTAGGCTTAGCAAACCAGGTGGGGTCAGTCACCTCATCGTCCAGCTGCTCTTCCTTCGAATCCTCTGTGCGCTCCTCCCTCAGACTTACTGCCCTTACTACTACCTCACTGACAGACATCTGTGTCTCATCATCATCCTCACCCACAAAAAGCTCTTGAGACAGTTGCTGGAAATCACCAGCCTCATCACCCGGACTCCGGGAACTTTCCAAAGGTTGGGCATCGGTCACGACAAACTCCTCAGGTGAGAGAGGAACCATTTTTTCCCACTCATGGCAGGGACTCGAGAACAGTTCCTGGGAGTCTGCCTGCTCATCAGAATATGTCATTTTTATGGAGTGAGGAGGCTGGGAGGAAGGAGGAGCAGCCAGAGGATTCAGAGTTGCAGTCCCTAGTCTGGGAGTAGTGGACTGCGTAGAAGACTGGGTGGTTGATACATTTCTGGACACATTTTCTGCCATCCACGACAGGACCTGCTCACACTCCTCTGTTTGTAATAAAGGTCTACCACACGAACCCATGAATTGGGATATGAAGCTGGTGGCCCCAGAAACTTGCTTCTCTCCTAATCCTGCAGCATCCAGCTGTGAACTTGACCAGGAACTCGGTCTGTGCCCACACCCTCACTTGGACATCCGCGTCCATGTCCTCGACCCTTACCCCTACTCCTCATCGTGGTGGATTAAGAATAGAGCAGGGCCCAAATAAATTACCCCACTGTACAGCACTGACAACTATGGCTTAATTCACCGCACACAGAGACTTGTAGATAGCGGAGGCTCTATGCTGTGACTTGAAAAAATTAACCTGCTGTCTTGCGCTGATACCTAGGGGTAATTTACTGCTCAGAGAGACTTGTAGATAAGAGAGGCTGCATATAGTGGGAGAAGACTCTAAAGCCAGTGGATAGTGCTGGTAACTGCGGCTATCTCAATGCCATCAAGGAAAGGATATTGTGAGACACTCTGCATAGCGGCAGGGCTGAAATACTTTGCAGTGGCCCAGTTAACATTACAGTACTGTTTAGCAGTGAGACCGCTGTCTAATGCACTGCAGACACAGAACTGTATAAATGAAGTCGTTCGCAGCAGGCTAGGAAATATTTGAGTGCAGTTTCACGGTGAGAGCTGGTTGTACGGCACTGCAGCCTGAAAAAACTATTACTGAAAGGCTGCGAACAGGCCTAGATGCGTAATACAAAAATGGATGCACTACTACTCCCAGCAAGCCACAAGTATAATGCACATGGTCAGATGTAGCCCAACGAAGGAGCTTTGGGGTTTTTGAAGACAGGATCCTACTGTAACACTTTCCCTATATCAGCAGCAGCTCTGTCCCTAAACTCTGTATAATACACTGCAGACTGAGAACGCTATAAATGTAATGGCCTGCACAGCTCGAGATGAAAAAAAGAAATGGTGCACTACTGCTCCCAGCCAGCCACAATAGTAATGCACACGGTCAGATGTAGCCCTAAGAAGGACTGTTGGGGTTCTTGAAGACACGACCTACGCTAACACTTTCCCTATATCAGCAGCAGCATTTTCCTTAACCTCTGCCAGTGTGTGTCTGAGGCGAGCTGTGGGCAGGGCCATTTTAAGTACTCGGTGGTCACCTGACCTCGCCAGCCACTCACTGCTGGGATAAGGCTGGCACGTCACAGCAGGAAGTGGTAATGCCTTCCCCACATGTCTATTGGCTAGAAATGGGCGCTAAACATGCAGGGAAGGAAATGCAATTGACTCGAGTACCGCGTGGTGTTCGACTCGAGTAACGAGCATCTCGAGTACCCTAATTCTCGAACGAGCATCAAGCTCGGACGAGTGTGCTCGCTCATCTCTAATTACTTCCTATTCTTCCTTCTTTTAGGGATTGGTAACGATTGTGCTTTGAGAATCTCATTTCACAATATTTCCAACCTTCTTGGACATTTCTGTCCTTAAGAACATCCAGCCATTGGATTCTTCCTCTTTTTGAGTTTATTAAAATCTGCCTTTCTGAAATCCAACCTTGAGGTCTGAGTCTTCTCAGGTCTTCCTCCCTTTGTTATCCAACATCCATGGATAGCATGATCCCTGCCTCCTAAGGTCCCAGCCACCCTTACTTCCTCCACCATTCCCTCCCTGTTGGTAAGAATTAGGTCCAAGATAGCAGATCCCGTTGTTTTCTCTTCCACCTTCTGGAAGATAAAGTTGTGAGCAAAAACGGATAAGAATTTGTTGGATCCATTACTTTTACCTGAGAGATTCCCAACAAATGCCTGGATTGGTAAAATCTCCCATGATCACTATGCTGGGCTGTTTTGAGAGCGTGGCCATGTGATGTAGAAAGAGTTCCTCCACATCTTCTGCTTGTCCAGGCGGCCTATAGTAAATGCCTACAATGGGGTCCTTTCTGCTGTTCTCTCCTTGTATTTTTACCCAAACAGTTCCTACAGAACTCCCGGCTCTGAAGCTTGAATCTCTGTGGAGATGAATGTTCTCCTAACATACAACACAACATCTCCTCCCCTTGTATTAGGTCTGTTTCTTATAAATACATTGTATCCTTCAAGTCTTGTGTTCCAATCATGTGTATCATCCCACCAAGTTCCCGTGATGCTGATGACATCATATTTCTCTTCCTGTGATAGGAGCTCCAATTCTCCTTTTTTGTTTCCCATGCTCTGTGCATTTGTGTAGAAACATGTAAAGGTTAGAGATGAGCGAGCACCAAAATGCTCGGGTGCTCGTTACTCGGGACGAAATTTTCGCGATGCTCGAGGGTTCGTTTCGAGTAACGAACCCCATTGAAGTCAATGGGCAACCCGAGCATTTTTGGATATCGCCGATGCTCGCTAAGGTTTCCATTTGTGAAAATCTGGGCAATTCAAGAAAGTGATGGGAACGACACGGCAACGGATAGGGCAGGCGAGGGGCTACATGTTGGGCTGCATCTCAAGTTCCCAGGTCCCACTATTAAGCCACAATAGCGGCAAGAGTGGGCCCACCCCTCCCAACAATTTTTACTTCTGAAAAGCCCTCATTAGCAATGCATACCTTAGCTAAGCACCACACTACCTCCAACAAAGCACAATCACTGCCTGCATGACACTCCGCTGCCACTTCTCCTGGGTTACATGCTGCCCAACCCCCCCCCCCCCCGGCACGACCCAGTGTCCACAGTGCACACCAAATTGTCCCTGTGCAGCCTTCAGCTGCCCTCATGCCACACCACCCTCATGTCTATTTATAAGTGCGTCTGCCATGAGGAGGAACCGCAGGCACACACTGCAGAGGGTTGGCACGGCTAGGCAGCGACCCTCTTTAAAAGGGGCAGGGCGATAGCCCACAATGCTGTACAGAAGCAATGAGAAATATAATCCTGTGCCACCGCCATCAGGAGCTGCACACGTGGGCATAGCAATGGGGAACCTATGTGCCACACACTATTCATTCTGTCAAGGTGTCTGCATGTCCCAGTCAGACCGCGTTTTTTTATAAATAGTCACAGGCAGGTACAACTCCGCAATGGGAATTCCGTGTGCACCCACAGCATGGGTGGCTCCCTGGAACCCACCGGCTGTACATAAATGTATCCCATTGCAGTGCCCTGGACAGCAGAGCTAACGTCAGATTAAATGCAGGTGGGCTTCGGCCCACACTGCATGCCCCAGCCTGACCGGGGTTTTTAATTCATAGACACAGGCAGGTACAACTCCCTATTGTGAAGTCCCTGTGGACCGACAGCATGGGTGGGTGCCAGGAAGCCACCGGCGGTACATAAATATATCCCATTGCAGTGCCCATCACAGCTGAGGTAATGTCATGTTTAATGCAGGTGGGCTTCGGCCCACACTGCATGCCCCAGTCAGACTGGGGTTCTTTAGAAGTGGACACATGCAGTTACAACTCCCTGTGGACTGACAGCATGGGTGGCTCCCTGGAACCCACCGACGGTACATAAATATATCCCATTGCAGTGCCCAGCACAGCTGAGGTAATGTCATGTTTAATGCAGGTGGGCTTCGGCCCACACTGCATGCCCCAGTCAGACTGGGGTTCTTTAGAAGTGGACACATGCAGTTACAACTCCGTGTGGACCGACAGCATGGGTGGCTCCCTGGAAGCCACCGGCGGTACATAAATATATCCCATTGCATTGCCCATCACAGCTGAGGTAATGTCATGTTTAATGCAGGTGGGCTTCGGCCCACACTGCATGCCCAAGTCAGACTGGGGTTCTTTAGAAGTGGACACATGCAGTTACAACTCTGTGTGGACCGACAGCATGGGTGGGTGCCTGGAACCCACCGACGGTACATAAATACATCCCATTGCAGTGCCCAGCACAGCTGATGTAACGTCAGCTTTAATGCAGGTGGGCAAAAAATTTATTGGATTACACTGTAGGCGAGGGCCCCAAAAAATTGGTGTACCAACAGTACTAATGTACGTCAGAAAAATTGCCCATGCCCAACCAAGAGGGCAGGTGAAACCCATTAATCGCTTTGGTTAATGTGGCTTAATTTGTAACTAGGCCTGGAGGCAGCCCAGTTAAAATAAAAATTGGTTCAGGTGCAAGTTTCAACGCTTTAATGAGCATTGAAATGTATAAAAATTGTTTACAAAAATTATATGACTGAGCCTTGTGGGCCTAAGAAAAATTGCCCGTTCGGTGTGATTACGTGAGGTTTCAGGAGGAGGAGCAGGAGGAGGAGGATGAATATTATACACAGATTGATGAAGCTAAAAGGTCCACGTTTTTGATGGTGATAGAGAACAATGCTTCAATCCGCGGGTGCAGCCTACGTATTGGTTAGGTATCGCTGCTGTCCGCTGGTGGAGAAGAGAAGTCTGGGGAAATCCAGGCTTTGTTCATCTTGATGAGTGTTAGCCTGTCGGCGCTGTCGGTTGACAGGCGGGTACGCTTATCTGTGATGATTCCCCCAGCCGCACTAAACACCCTCTCTGACAAGACGCTAGCCGCAGGACAAGCAAGCACCTCCAGGGCATACAGCGTGAGTTCAGGCCACGTGTCCAGCTTCGACACCCAGTAGTTATAGGGGGCAGAGGCATCATGGAGGATGGTCATGCGATCGGCTACGTACTCCCTCACCATCCTTTTACAGTGCTCCCGCCGACTCAGCCTTGACTGGGGAGCGGTGACACAGTCTTGCTGGGGAGCCAGAAAGCTGTCAAAGGCCTTAGAGAGTGTTCCCCTGCCTGTGCTGTACATGCTGACCCTCAGCAGTGGGCCTCCCCTGCTACCTGGCCCTCGGAACTGCACCTTCGGCCACTAGCGCTGTCGGATGGGAATTTTACTATCAGTTTGTCCGCCAGGGTCCTGTGGTATAGCATCACTCTCGAACCCCTTTTCTCTTCGGATATGAGAGTGGAAAGGTTCTCCTTATACCGTGGGTCAAGCAGTGTGTACACCCAGTAATCTGTAGTGGCCAGAATGCGTGTAACGCGAGGGTCATGAGAAAGACATCCTAACATGAAGTCAGCCATGTGTGCCAGGGTACCTGTACGCAACACATGGCTGTCCTCACTAGGAAGATCACTTTCAGAATCCTCCTCCTCAGGCCATACACGCTGAAAGGATGACAGGCAAGCAGCATGGGTACCATCAGCAGTGGGCCAAGCTGTCTCTTCCTCCTCCTCCTCATCCTCCTCATGCTCCTCCTCCTCCTCAACGCGCTGAGATATAGACAGGAGGGTGCTCTGACTATCCAGCGACATACTGTCTTCCCCCGCCTCTGTTTCCGAGCGCAAAGCATCTGCCTTTATGCTTTGCAGGGAACTTCTCAAGAGGCATAGCAGAGGAATGGTAACGCTAATGATTGCAGCATCGCCACTCACTATCTGGGTAGACTCCTCAAAGTTTCCAAGGACCTGGCAGATGTCTCCCAACCAGGCCCACTCTTCTGTAAAGAATTGAGGAGGCCGACTCCCACAGCGCCACCCATGTTGGAGTTGGTATTCCACTATAGCTCTACGCTGCTCATAGAGCCTGGCCAACATGTGGAGCGTAGAGTTCCACCGTGTGGGCACGTCGCACAGCAGTCGGTGCACTGGCAGATGAAACCGATGTTGCAGGGTGCGCAGGGTGGCAGCGTCCGTGTGGGACTTGCGGAAATGTGCGCAGAGCCGGCGCACCTTTCCGAGCAGGTCTGACAAGCGTGGGTAGCTTTTCAGAAAGCGCTGAACCACCAAATTAAAGATGTGGGCCAGGCATGGCACGTGCGTGAGGCTGCCGAGCTGCAGAGCCGCCACCAGGTTACGGCCATTGTCACACACGACCATGCCCGGTTGGAGGCTCAGCGGCGCAAGCCTGCGGTCGGTCTGCTCTGTCAGACCCTGCAGCAGTTCGTGGGCCGTGCCTCTTCTCTCCTAAGCTGAGTAGTTTCAGCACGGCCTGCTGACGCTTGCCCACCGCTGTGCTGCCGTGCCGCGCGACACCGACTGCTGGCGACGTGCTGCTGCTGACACATCTTGATTGCGAGACAGAGGTTGCGTAGGAGGAGGAGGGTGGTTTAGTGGAGGAAGCATACACCGCCGCAGATACCACCACCGAGCTGGGGCCCGCAATTCTGGGGGTGGGTAGGACGTGAGCGGTCCCAGGCTCTGACTCAGTCCCAGCCTCCACTAAATTCACCCAATGTGCCGTCAGGGAGATATAGTGGCCCTGCCCGCCTGTGCTTGTCCACGTGTCCGTTGTTAAGTGGACCTTGGCAGTAAGCGCGTTGGTGAGGGCGCGTACAATGTTGCGGGAGACGTGGTCGTGCAGGGCTGGGACGGCACATCGGAAAAAGTAGTGGCAACTGGGAACTGAGTAGCGCGGGGCCGCCATCATACCTTTGAAAGCCTCCGTTTCCACAACCCTATACGGCAGCATCTCCAGGCTGATAAATTTGGCTATGTGCACGTTTAACACTTGAGCGTGCGGGTGCGTGGCGGCGTACTTGCGCTTGCGCTCCAACACTTGCGCTAGCGACGGCTGGACGGTGCGCTGACAGACATTGGTGGATGGGGCCGAGGACAGCGGAGGTGAGGGTATGGGTGCAGGCCAGGAGACGGTAGTGCCTGTGTCCTGAGAGGGGGGTTGGATCTCAGTGGCAGGTTGGGGCACAGGGGGAGAGGCAGTGGTGCAAACCGGAGGCGGTGAACGGCCTTCGTCCCACCTTGTGGGGTGCTTGGCCATCATATATCTGCGCATGCTGGTGGTGGTGAGGCTGGTGGTGGTGGCTCCCCAGCTGATCTTGGCGCGACAAAGGTTGCACACTACTGTTCGTTGGTTGTCTGCACTCTCAGTGAAAAACTGCCAGACCTTTGAGCACCTCGGCCTCTGCAGGGTGGCATGGCGCGAGGGGGCGCTTTGGGAAACAGTTGGTGGATTATTCGGTCTGGCCCTGCCTCTACCCCTGGCCACCGCACTGCCTCTTTCAACCTGCCCTGCTGCTGCACTTGCCTCCCCCTCTGAAGACCTGTCCTCAGTAGGCGTAGCAAACCAGGTGGGGTCAGTCACCTCATTGTCCTGCAGCTCTTCCTCCAAATCCTCTGTGCGCTCCTCCCTCGGACTTACTCCAATTACTACTACCTGAGTGATAGACAACTGTGTCTCATCGTCATCGTCCTCCTCACCCACTGAAAGCTCTTGAGACAGTTGCCGGAAGTCCCCAGCCTCATCCCCCGGACCCTGGGCATCGGTCACGACAAACTCCTCCAGAGAGGATTCGGAACCATTGCTGCCCATTCTGGGCAGGGGCCCGAGAACAGTTCCTGGGAGTCTGCCTGCTCCTCAGAATGTGTCATTGTAATGGAGTGAGGAGGCTGGGAGGAAGGAGGAGCAGCAGCCAGAGGATTCAGAGTTGCAGCAGTGGACGGCGCAGAACTCTGGGTGGTCGATAGATTGCTGGATGCACTTTCTGCCATCCATGACAGGACCTGCTCACACTGCTCATTTTATAATATAGGTCTACCGCGTGGACCCATTAATTGTGAGATGAATGTGGGGATGCCAGAAACGTGCCTCTCTCCTAATCCCGCAGCAGTCGGCTGCGATACACCTGGATCAGGAGCTCGGCCTGTGCCCACACCCTGACTTGGGCCTCCGCGTCCTCGCCCGCGTCCACGTCCTCTAGGCCTACCCCTACCCCTCAGCATGCTGTATTACCAGTAGTGCAGAAACAGAACGCTGTAATTAAATGTGCCGCTTATTGGCCTGTGGTTGGAGGCTGACTTAGCTTACGGAACGCACAGCAGAGCCAGGAAAGAATTTTGCGCAAGCCTGCTGTAACACTTAGCTGGCTGCATATGAATTAGGACAACTACCCCCAGCAGAGACGCAGTACAGCAGGACGGTCACAGGCAGCCCAAATAGATTTTTTTTTCCCACATTTTTTTGGAAAAGCCCACTGCCTATATAGACTGTATATGTCTTTCACTGTCCCTGCCTCACCACCACTACTGGCCGTGGACTATGTAAAATTACTGCAGGACGCAATGCTCTGGACGCAATGCTCTGCACGGCCGATATACAAAAAAAAATAAAAAATGTGCAACACTGCAAAAAGCAGCCTCAACAGTACTGCACACGATTAGATGTGGCCCTAAGAAGGACCGTTGGGGTTCTTGAAGCCTAAAATCACTCCTAACGCTCTCCCTATAGCAGCTCCACCATCAGCAGCACTTTCCCTGAGCTATGTCAGAATGCATCTGTGGCGAACCGCGGGAGGGGCCGATTTATATACTCGGGTGACACCTGATCTCGCCAGCCACTCACAGCATGGGGGTGGTATAGGGCTTGAACGTCGCAGGGGGAAGTTGTAATGCCTTCCCTGTCTTTCTATTGGCCAGAAAAGCGCGCTAACGTCTCAGAGATGAAAGTGAAAGTAACTCGAACATCGCGTGGGGCTCGCCTCTAGTAACGAGCATCTCGAACACGCTAATAATTGAACGAGTATCAAGCTCGGACGAGTACGTTCGCTCATCTCTAGTAAAGGTCCATTTACACGGAGCGATGGCTCAAAAATCACAGCTTTGAGTGATCATTTTGCATAAACTATTAAGGACTACTCAGCAGTTAATAGCTCGAGGTCTCTTATCTGCATTCAGCTCCTTTGTTCTCTGACGGGTTAAATAGCTGAAAAATACTATCAGCACTACCCGTGGAGAACTCAGTGTGCAGTCCTGTTAAGACCGTACGATGATTATTAGGCTAGCTTGAATTTAACGATCAACGAGCAGTGCACGAAAAGTGCATGATGGCCGCGCTTTTAGATGCAACAATTATCGCTCAAAAGATCGCTTTTGAGTGATTTTTGAGCGATCATCGCTCCATGTAAATGGGCCTTTAGCTTGTGATCGCGGTCTCTTGTTCCTCTACTTTCCTTTTGAATTTTCTGTCTTTCTTCTTTCTTTCCACTTTTAATAGCGAGGTTCCCAAATATATTCCTTAGCTGTATATTTTTGCCTCTCACTTCCCTTCCCATATTGTTCTAGTTTAAAGCTCTCCTATTGAATGTAGCAAGGCACCCACCAAATATATGCTTACCTGTCTGTAAGGTACAACCCGTCACTAGCAAGCAGTCCATCATATAGGTAATTCACCCCATGGTCTAGGAATCCCAATCTTTGCTGACGGCACCATCAACGTAGCCAGTTGTTCACCTCTAGAATCCTGTTCCATCTCCTTATTCCACGGCCATCCACTGGGAGGATGGATGAGAAGACCACCTGAGCTCCTGGTTCCTTCACCTTCTTTCCAAGGTCTTCAAAGCCTCTGCAGGTAGTTGCCAGGTCCTTTTTTGCAGTGTCATTTGTCCCTACATGTATTAGTAGGAATGGGTGGTGTTCTGCAGGACTGAAGAGTCTTGACAGCCTATCAGACACATCTGTGATTTGTGCACCTGGAGGACAGCACACCTCTCGTGAGATGTCAGGTCTGCAGACAGCGGCCTCTGTTCCTCTCGGTAGGGAATCCCCCACAACCACCACTCTCCTTTTCCTTTTCTTCTTCACAGCAGCACTTCTTTTTCTCCATTGAAGAGGATTCTGTGCATTTACTACACAGTTCTTTGGGGGTAGAGTCATTTCTTGCTGTACCTCTTTCTCCTCTGTTCTTTGTGGGTAGAGTCATTTCTTGCTGTACCTCTTTCTCCTCTCCTCTTTGTGGGTAGAGTCATTTCTTGCCGTACCTCTTTCTCCTCTGCTCTTTGTGAGTAGAGTCATTTCTTGCTGTACCTCCTTCTCCTCTGCTCTGCTCTTTGTGGGTAGAGTCATTTCTTGCTGTACCTCTTTCTCCCCTGTTCTTTGTGGGTAGAGTCATTTCTTGCTGTACCTCTTTCTCCTCTGTTCTTTGTGGGTAGAGTCATTTCTTGCTGTACCTCTTTCTCCTCTGTTCTTTGTGGGTAGAGTCATTTCTTGCTGTACCTCTTTCTCCTCTCCTCTTTCTGGGTAGAGTCATTTCTTGCTGTACCTCTTTCTCCTCTCCTCTTTCTGGGTAGAGTCATTTCTTGCTGTACCTCTTTCTTCTCTGTTCTTTGTGGGTAGAGTCATTTCTTGCTGGACCTCTTTCTCCTCTGTTCTTTGTGAGTAGTCATTTCTTGCTGTAGCTCTTTCTCTTTCTACTCAAGAACCTGACACCAGTTCCCGAGAAGTATGGGTGCTGGCTGACTCCTGATCGTCCTGCTTCTTTAGGTCACAGGCTTCTGTTCCTCTGCTTCTGCAGGTACACTGGACATTTCTTTTCTTCAACATTTTGAAGACTTTCTTCTATTCTGTCAAGGAAATCTTCACCTTCTTTAATAAGTTTCAATGTAGCTATTCTCTCCTGAAGACTTTGCACCTTTTCCTCCAGTAGAGACACAAGCTTACATTTCTGGCCGGTGAAGTTTGGCTTTTCCGCTGGTAGGTCTGTAAAGAGATAGCATACGTTGCAGCTCACCATATGGCTCCTCACATTTTCCACGTTGTCAAATGATATCCACTTCCAAACTTCTAAAAGTCAAGAATTGTAGTGAAGTTACTACTGATAGTGGAGATACTACGAAGTGTACAACTTCTGTACAAAATTGCTTACAGTGATTCTTTGCTCTCCTGTGGAGCTGTGCTGCTGGAAACCCAAATAGAACCCGAATATATCCCAGCAGCACAACCTAACATCTCTGCACTGACCCCATATATATCTATACATAGTTATTAGAGCGCCCCCTTGTTACAGTCCTGAGTATATTTTAGATGAGTGCTTGATTAGATGAATGAATAGTTATTACAAAATGAGCAGCTTTTTTCATTTTGCCCATGCCCTTCCCAGCATACTGTTCAGCAAACTCAGTGTTTGCATATTTGGTGATTTTCTGCAGTGTCCAAATACTTTTGTCCATATAGTGCACATAGTTATTAGAGCGCTGCCTCGTTATATTCACAGTTCTGTGTATAAATAGATGATGATGTTTACTGACCCCTGATATATGTATACATAGTTAGAAGAGCGCCCCCTTGTTTTAGTCCCTGGTATAAATAAATGATGGGATAGATTTCTGTATAGACCCCTGACATATCTATACATAGTGTAAATAGGATAGCGCCTCAAGGGAGTAAAGTAAAAGATAAAAATGCAAAAAATTGAGATGGACTTACTTGGTGTGGGCACCTGGACCCCAAATTATATGGGATAACCAGGCGCCACACCTGTAGTCCAGGCCCTCGTGTTTTAGTTAAATCCTCTTACGTCGTAGGCATCCAATGGGATGGAGCAGAGCCGCAAGGAATCTAGAAAAACTCCAGAGGAGTTTTTTGGAGCATAGAACAGAATAAACAATGTTATAAAAAATTCCTGTGCCCATAAGAAGAAGGTTCTTCTTTTTCTATATGCCCAATGCTAAAATGAGAAAAGAAAAAACTTACTGTGAAGAAGGGGGATATGGAATCGATGTTCAGAAACCCCCTCCTAGTGGTAGTGGACGCAATGATGTCAGACGCATGACAACAGGACCTCCCAGTGACACTGAAGCGCATGGTATGTGCTTCAGCAAGGTCTGGCAGCAGGGGAGAAAACTGCCTCATACTGAATAGGTAATTATGCTTTTCTTATAAATATGATATATTTGTAAAATGCTTATAGGCTTGAAAAAGGTGCTCATGTGAGCACAGAAACGTGTTGCCTGCGGTGTATATGTTTGTCTGTTGGGAGATAATTAAAATAGATTAACTAAGGACCAGGCTTCTTTGAATCTCCAAATAACAACTCTGGTTACTATCCCCAGGAGGGGGCTTCTGTGCATCAATTCCACAAACCCTCCTTAAAAGTAACTTTTTTCTTCTCTCATTTGAGAATTGGGCTCATGAGTGCAGGATTAAAAAAAAAATGTATTCTATATCTATACATAGTTATTAGAGCGCCCCCTTGTTACAGTCCTGGGTATAATAGATGATGGGAGAGATCTCTGTACTGACCCCTGATATATCATACATAGTTATTAGAGTGCCCCCTTGTTACAGTCCTGGGTATAATAGATGATGGGGGAGATCTCTGTACTGACCCCTGGTATATTATACATAGTTATTAGAGCGCCCCCCTTGTTACAGTCCTGGGTATAATAGATGATGGGAGAGATCTCTGTACTGACCCCTGATATATCCATACATAGTTATTGGAGTGCCCCCTTGTTACAGCCCTGGGTATAATACATGATGGGAGAGATCTCTGTATTGTCCCATGATATATCTATACATAGTTATTAGAGCGCCCCCTTGTTACAGTCCTGGGTATAATAGATGATGGTAGAGAGCTCTGTACTGACCACGGACATATCTATACATAGTTATTAGAGCGCCTCCTTGTCACAGTCCTGGGTATAATAGATGATGGGAGAGATCTCTGTACTGACCCCTGATATATCCATACATAGTTATTGGAGTGCCCCCTTGTTACAGTCCTGGGTATAATACATGATGGGAGAGATCTCTGTATTGTCCCATGATATATCTATGGTATATGTAGTTATAATTGGACACACAATAATGTCTTTTAAAGCTCCAGCAACATTCCTCACTGTTAGTGCAGCATTAATGGGCCATTTAAGAGAGGCAGTGATGTAGCAGAATGTTTCAGATGGACCATGTCCAGCAGCTATGAAGAGAAGTAGAGAGTGTGACCCAGGCTGAACTTTCCGCACCAGGACCCATGGACCTTTTGCTACTCCCCTAACATACAGTATACTCCTTAGTAATGGTGAATTATCATGTACATCACTTGCAGGGCTGGCCTGTGGGGTGTATGACTCTACCAAGATGAAAGGGTGTGATCCTAACGCTAAGGCCTCTTTCACATGTGCAACAGTGATTTTGCCGCAAGAAAATCATGGCAATATCGCGTCTTTGTTCCCCTGATGTTTCAGCGATACTGCTGCTTTTTGTGAGAATAATCTTGTATCGTGGCCACTTGCGATAAAATTATGCAATTTTTTAAGCACGAAAGTCAATAGGATTTTCTAATGTTAAAAACTAGAGATGAGCGAGCGTACTCGGATAAGCACTACTCGCTCGAGTAATTGGCTTTATCCGAGTATCGCTGTGCTCGGGTCTAAAGATTCGGGTGCCGCTGCGGCTGACAGGTGAGTCGCAGCGGGGAGCAGGGGAGAGCGGGCGGGAGAGAGGGAGAGAAAGATCTCCCCTCCGTTCCTCCCCGCTCTCCCCTGCAGCTCCCCACTCCGTGCCGGCACCCGAATCTTTAGACCCGAGCACAGCGATACTCGGATAAAGCCAATTACTCGAGCGAGTAGTGCTTATCCGAGTACGCTCGCTCATCTCTATTAAAAACGCATCACACGAAAACCGCAAGTTCGTTTGATGCAATAAACAAGGAGGATTCATATGGGGAGAAAAAAAAATCGCAAATCGCGGCAAGATAGAGTATGCCACAATTTTTTTTTCTCGCAAGATAGCATCAGTGAGAACATCGCTAATGTGAAGGAACCCATTGGAAAGCATGGGCTTCAGATATATGCGTTTTCTTGCGCCATCACATTGCAGCAAAACCGCGCTATTTTGTCGCTCGTGTGTAAGCGGCCTAATATTGTGGTAGTTAGAAGGAGAAAAATTCATTAATACACAATCAAACACTGGCAACTCTCTGCTCTGACACTCTGCATCTCTGTGCATAGTTGCATAGCGGAGCTTCTTCTCTCCTTCCCTGCTGCACTCATGGTGCTGCCAGGCAGGAGGGAATGGTGAGCAAGCTGTGCAAGATTGCACAGAGCAGAAGGCAGCCAGTGTGTGTATATTGTTACTAATTGGGGCATACAGGGGGACCTTTTTCTAAGTTCAGTCACAGAAGGAGTCACGATTAGTATTTGGGGTCACACAGGGTGTCTTGTTAATAAGTGGGACAATATACACCTTCAAACACTGTGGAAAACCCGCAGCAAATACCGTGGACATCCGCAGCAAAATCCATACCTGAATGATGCAAATTTTGCCACAATCTTTGTTGCAGATCTGCTGCAGATGTTAACCTCTGTATTTCAAGGGTTGAAATCCACAACAATATTAAACATGCTGCAGTTTGGGTAAATTTTCCTCTCCATGTGCAAGATTTTAGAAATCTCCCCTTCAGAACTTGTTCTGTAAATGCTTCTGATTTCTGCAGTAATCCTGTCACTGAAGTTATTCTAAAACTTCACTTTTAATAATAAATTTATAAAATCCTGTGGGCCCTCAGGTATAAGGCTCTACTAAATCAAAACCCACCCCTCGTTTTTAAATCAGATGTCTTTCTAGTGCAAGCATTGACCAATAGGAAATGAAGTCCAGAAATTTGGATTATCTCAAATATGATTTCTTTTCTCAAAACTCCCGTTTGCACAGTTTGGACTATGACAAAGCGGTACTATTGTATCTGGTCTCCACCACAAGTATGGGTGGACACCTAGTGATGGTCTGTATCTGCCCAGTGTACGCCCACAAGTTACTGATTGGCTGCCTGGAGCAAGATCCTAGCAGCGTGGGGAGTGAGGTTTGCCTTGGATGGAGGGTTTGGGTTAGTTGAAGTGTTATGCTTACATTATTAGCTGTATATGCTTCTATGTGAGAGCCGGGGATGCATTAACATGGAAGCATTTACAGCTAATCATGTAAGCCTAACACTTAAACTAACCCTAACCCTAATCCTCCATCCCAGCCAATACTCATTCCATGCTACTAGGACCTTGGCACCCGTGTCACCTCATCCCCCCTCCAGCCTATACCAAATGGCACCCAACCCAGCCCCCCCTCATGCTGTTACTAGGCCTGCAGCCCTCCAACCAGCCATGGAGAGAGCGGCCTCCGCTTCAGCGGCACAGGAGTATGACAGGAGCAGCTATGAGCTCAGGAGCCGTGACCGGACAACGGAGACCCAGGGTGAGTGGCAGTACCCGAGAGGCCAAACGTGACAGGAGCCATGACAGGAGACTGGAGGACCACAGGACAAGGGAGAGCAGTGGCAGGGTGACTGACAGGAGCCAGGAGGGCCAGGAGTCAGAACATGACTGGAGGCATGAGGAGAGAGAGGAGGACCCGAGGAAAAGGGACAGCAGCAGGGTCACTAAGCGCAGCCGGCGGGGACAAGTGACAGCAGGCAAGCACAAGGCACAGCGGCGTAGGGGTGAGTAAGGAATAGGCAGTGCAGCTTGCAGCCAATCAGGAACTGGGGGTGTCACCTGGCTGTCAAGCAGTCTAACCCTTGTCTCCACCCATACTTGTGGTAGAGACAAGATACAGTACCTGACAAAGCACTATTTTCTAACAGGAACCACCAAAAAGGATCTAAGGACAGTCCCACCAGTGTGATAATGTCGGTGGATCACTCCCAGAGCCCCAAATTTAGGGAGGAAGAAGTGTTATAGTGTAGGAGTATATATATATATGGTTTAACACCTGTTTTAGCATTAGGTATATTCTCTTTGTTCGAGATCCAAAAAGAACTATCTACATAAATTCATTTTTTCTCTTTTTATGAATCTCTGCCCCCATAAACGAGGAGGGAGATTCATTCAATATGTAATATAAGTTTCCATAGACCATGCCAGATGAGAATTTGGGCTGTCACTATTAGATGGTCCATGACTCTGGAGGTCTTATGACTGATGCGTTGCTCTGCTGATGTATAGGTGGATCCCTATTAGTCCCCTAGTATATCTATTGGTATATAGTTGCACTGAAAGCATTACACTATATACAGATGCTCTGTCAAAATACAAGAACGGTGGGATTTATCAAAAAGTTCCTTATGCTATATTTAGAACCGGGGGCCGGTTTTGATTTAGTAGTGCCTTATGCCTGAGGGCCCACAGGATTTTATTTATTATTAGAAGTGAAGTTTTCAAATCATTTCAGTGAAAGGTTGACAGTTTCATTTTGATTCTTCTGCCTCTGTGAATTTCTGCACTAAAATCCATTGTGGAAATTCCTTAAGAGCCCATCCCCCAGGCATACACAAGCTGTACCTGAAACTCTCGGACAGCAGACGAACACACGCCAATATGCTGCTTGATACTTGTGGGCGAGGGACATTGGTTATCCGATGCTGAACCGTGATATGGACCAGAATAGGACATGTCTGATTAGCCTAAGTGGCTGTAATGGGTCTATGTGCTGTCCGTGGTTTACATGGGCAGCTTATGGATGGGAAATCTAGCCCTGTGAATGGGCGCTAACGGTGCGTTCACATGTTGTGGATTTGCTGCAATTCTTCTACAGCAGGAAAATCTGCAGCAAAATCCCCACTTTTTGGTGCAGTTTTTGACACAGATTTTGGTCTGGATCCGCAGCAGATTTCACCCCTTCAATGGCGGATCCACACCACAATACATGTCAAAGTCCACATGAAATGGTGCAGATTTTAATTTGGATTTGTTCTGGATTGTTCCCACTGCAGAAAATCCGCAGTAAGGTCTCGTGTCCACGGGCACCCACGCATTCTGAGTGTGGAATCCCGAATCAGATCCCAGCCGTGCCCGCAGACATGAGGCAAAAAATACATTTACTTACCTGTCCAGATGCGGCGCAGGTCTCCTCCATCATGGCCAGATCTTCTTTCTTCTGCAGAGTGGATGCGCTCAGCCCACCAGCCGGCATGCCGCACGTGTCTTCTTTCTTTTTTTGAATCTCCTGCTTACCCGCAGATCCACAGCAAGGACGCAGTGTCAGCTGTGGGCATGCTGCGGACCGGACTGCTTCCATTGACTCCAATGGAAGCTGTCCCTGCGGGACTCGCAGAAAGATGGAGCATGCTGCATTTTTTTCCCAGTGTGTGATCCACACGCTGGGAAAGAACATGACATCTGCAGGTATTTAAATACCTGCGGATGCCCAATGATAGTCTATGGGCGTGGGTGACCTGCGCGGATTCCGCATCTTAATTATGCCTGTGTACATGAGGCCTAAATCCACCACAAACCTGAAGGGGGCTGCTACTCACGGCCAGTGCACTTGCCTCATGCTTAAATTTGCTAGCCAGCCGCTGCACTCAGCTGGTAGAGATGCAGCTCCCCTCTGTTGCCTGAGCAGACATCCCAACACGTTTTACCATTTGTGTCTTACCATGATGTGGCGCGCCAATTAAACTAGGCTGGCCCTGCGTGAAGTGTACTTCGCACTAATGCTGAGCTTATATCCGCATCACATACAATGTATTCCTCTGTCAAGACCTAAACAGACAAACATGTTTGTGCAAGTTTTTGTGCGTGTGAAAATCACGCCTGTAAAACGTGACAAAGCGAAGCCATTGATTTCAATGGGTTTGTTTTCACAAGTCTGTTTCTCATAAGCAAATTCTGCATGTGCGAAAAGATAGGCCTTGCCCTACAAGTGCTGCGTGCTGTGCAGAAAGCTGCCATTTAAGCCTGAACATTGCCATCTCCAGAACTCGTTCATGCGCAAATACGCTGCGTTGCGGCGAGCATATTTTTGCATACATTCATCTGTAGAAGCCCTAATAGTGATATTATCACATACTCTAAACATGTTCATGAGAACAGACCCAATGAAATCAATGGGTTCTATTCGTCAGATTTTGTGAGCGGGATTTTCCCGGACAAAGATGGCCGCATTGCTTCTCTGACTGCCTGATGAGAAAATCATGTGGGCAGCACTGGTTAATTAAAGCAGCGTGTATTTTCTTAGACTAACGATGTGTACTGATGTACAGTGTGCAGGAAGCAGTCAGAGAAGCAGTGCTGCCATCCCGGTCAGAGGAGTGCATTAAGGGGGGCTTCAGATGGGCATACTTCAAAATACGCTCACTCCTGCACAAATACCGTGCGTAACAGCAGAAATAGTGGGAGCATCAAACCAGACATTGTGAGGGTATCTGCCCAGAGGCAATCGGACCATCAGTCCAGAGATAGTGGGGGCATCAATCTAGAAATAGTGGGGGCATCAAACCAAAAATAGTGAGGGCATCTGCCCAGAGGCAATTGGACCATCAATCTAGAGATAGTGGGAGCATCCATCTAGAAATAGTGGGGGCATCAAAACAAAAATAGTGAGGGCATCTGCCCAGAGGCAATGGGACCATCAGTCCAAAGATAGTGGGGGCATCAATCTAGAAATAGTGGGGGCATCAAACCAAAAATAGTGAGGGCATCTGCCCAGAGGCAATTGGACCATCAATCTAGAGATAGTGGGAGCATCCATCTAGAAATAGTGGGAGCATCCATCTAGAAATAGTGGGGGCATCAATCTAGAAATAGTGGGGGCATCAATGTAGAAATAGCGGCGGCATCAATGTAGAAATAGCGGCGGCATCGAACCAGAAATAGTGAGGGCATCTGCCCAGAGGCAATTGGACCATCAATCTAGAGATAGTGGGAGCATCCATTTAGATATAGTGGAGGCATCAATCTAGAAATAGTGGGAGCATCCATCTAGAAATAGTGGGAGCATCCATCTAGAAATAGTGGGGGCATCAATCTAGAAATAGTGGGGGCATCAATGTAGAAATAGCGGCGGCATCAATGTAGAAATAGCGGCGGCATCGAACCAGAAATAGTGAGGGCATCTGCCCAGAGGCAATTGGACCATCAATCTAGAGATAGTGGGAGCATCCATTTAGATATAGTGGAGGCATCAATCTAGAAATAGTGGGGCCATCAATCTAGAAATAGTGGGGCCATCAATCCAGAAATAGTGGGAGCATCCATCTAGAAATAGTGGGGGCATCCATCTAGAAATAGTGGGAGCATCCATCTAGAAATAGTGGGAGCATCCATCTAGAAATAGTGGGAGCATCCATCTAGAAATAGTGGGAGCATCCATCTAGAAATAGTGGGAGCATCCATCTAGAAATAGTGGGGGCATCAATCTAGAAATAGTGGGGGCATCAATGTTGAAATAGTGGCGGCATCGAACCAGAAATAGTGAGGGCATCTGCCCAGAGGCAATGGGACCATCAGTCCAGAGATAGTGGGAGCATCCATCTAGAAATAGTGGGGGCAGCAAACCAAAAATAGTAAGGGCATCTGCCCAGAGACAATGGGACCATCAATCCAGAGATAGTGAGAGCATCCATCTAGAAATAGTAGGGTATCAATCTAGAAATAGTGGGGGCATCAAACCAGAAATAGTGGGGGCATCAAACCAGAGGCAATGGGACCCTCAATCCAGAGATAGTGGGAGCATCCATCTAGAAATAGTGGGAGCATCCATCTAGAAATAGTGGGGGCATCAATCTAGAAATAGTGGGGGCATCAAACCAGAAATAGTGAAGGCACCTGCCCAGAGGCAATGGGACCATGAGTCCAGAGATAGTGGGAGCATCAATTCAGAAATAGTGGGTGCTTCAGTCCAGAAATAAGGGGGGCAAAGGGGATCAGTCCAGAAATAGTGGGAGTATTAATCCAGAGATAGTGGGGGCATTGATCCAGAAATATTGGGGGCATCTGCCCAGGATCCATGGGAGCATCAAAGTAGAAATAGTGGAGGCAACAATCCATAGATAGTGATAGAGACAGTCCTGAGACAGTGGTAGCATTTATCCAGGGATAGTAGGGGAATTAATCCAGCGATATTGGGGGTTTCAGGTCTCTGAACTAAAACCAATTTAAAGACAATAAAAATGTAAGACTCTTATCTGTGAACAAACGAAAGGGTTTTTATGCAAACACACAAGCAATGTTGCCAGCGGGAGAAATAAAATGATGCTGCCCTTCTTCATGCACCCCTTCTGGCTGTTCTCTGGTTCCATTGGCTGCAGCAGTCTCACATTTGTTTACCCACATGACCGCTGCATCCAACAGAGAAGCCATCAGCAACATCCCATAAACAGTCCAGGGTCTCCACCTCAGAGAGCCATGTGACCTGCTTAGGGTGGGTTCACACGGGACACAATTGCAGTGGAATTTCTTTGTGGAATGCCCGCACGGCAATTCCGCCTGCGGCTCCTAATCCCGGGATTAGCCAGCAAAGTGGACTAGATTTAGCAAAAATCTCGTCTACATGCTGTAGCCAATCCGTTGCGGCCAAGCTGCACGAAAACTGACATGCCAGCGGGAAAACAAAGGCGCGGCATGTCTTTTTTTTTTTTCATTTCCGCAGCGGCCTCTCTACTCTGTATAGGGAGAGATGGCTGTAGCGGAGATGCAGGCGGTGAAGCCGCTTCAAAACCTGGGTCTGCGGACTCGGGTTTTGAAGCTACGCTTAACCCACGGAAATCTTGCAGTTTTTCGGTGCAGCCAAGCCGGGAGATTTCCATGGGATTTCCTACCTGTGAGAACCCAGCCTTAAAGAATGCCAGCTGGGCAGAAGACCCTTTCACTGTTACTGCTTATGCTGCTGCCCTGATGAGTGCAGTCTGAGTGAGCAGTAAGCAGCACCTCCTGCTGGTGGCCGTCTTGTGCACATAGAGATCTCCCCCTCTTGTCATTACCAGATTGTAGAAGGATCTCCAGCTATCATGTAATGGGACACAGGACTAGCCTAGAAAATAAATGGTTGAAAGATTTTAATAGCATTCAATTGAAAACGTTTTTATTTACAGATGCATGGAATTATAGAACAAATCTTGCGACGGCGTCCTTAGGCGTTAATGATTTACTCTCCAAGCTTATTCTGTGTTTTATTGCACACTGGGGGATTTTTAGTTAGTGTTTCTGTGCCGAGTTGAGTGTGACAAATGTACTAAGAGGTTCAAGCCTCTTCATACATGTCTCGCATGTACCTTCTGTGCACCAGATTGAACCCTATGCTAGCTACAAACTGGAGTGGCTTTCAGTTGCACTGCCAGCACTATGAAAATGTGTCAGGGTCCAGTGGAACATTTAAAAAAGTCAGAATTTTCACACTTACACAAAAATTGCAATTTTTTTGGTGCCAGAATTCTGAGGTCACACATGTGCTCTCATGTCTCTTTTGTACATATAAATGTGTTTCTTCAGGAAGAGTCCTAAGGCTGGGCTCACACGAACGGATATGAGTTGCAGATTCCGCGATCGCCGTCCGCATGGAAGATCTGCAGTAAACCACGGGCATTGAAAGGCATGTATTTTCGAAATTTCCTTCACATTTGCGGGTACGAATTGTGTGTTCTGCAAGCAGAAGAAAAATTGCAGCATGCTCTATTTTAGCGCGGATTCCATGCAGACGGTCTCCATTGAAGCCAATGGATGCGTGTGTTCTGTCACCCAGACACAATTAACATTATGCATGAGCGGCAGACATGCTCGGAAGAAGGTATGGGAACACATAGAACAGCCTGAAATCCGGCTGGGCGAGAGAGAGAGAGAGAGAGAAAGAGGCGCTACGCTGTGCATACACATATATCCGTGCGTAAAACCACATGCATCCATGATCTGCTGCGACCATTCACAATTACGTGAAAGATCACAGGTGCTTCTGTTGTGGATATCCCCATGCGGAATCCAACCCATTCGTCTGAGCCCGGCCAAAGTAGTCTGGAAGCTGCTGTGTACTTCTCAGTAATGGTGAGCGTATTATTGACATTACAGATGGGCTACGACTGTAAAGAACGGGCCGAGGCCTCTTTATATAGTGCATAGGATTAAACCGGTGAACATTGGCGTAGTTCTAATACAGTGCACAAATAGTCATGAACATTGGATCACCAATTAATTGACCATTTACCCAGCAAAGGGTTACCTGAGACTTGGAGGAGGGTCATAGTGTGAGTTCCAGCTTCTTACCTTGTGGACGCTTGCAGCAGACATTCTTTGCCGTTTGTAGCAGTTTTGCAACAGCTCTTCTTTCTTTCTGTCGTTTCACAGAATGAAACCTGCAGCATGTAGTTCCAGATAAACGACAGATAAATTGTGTAACTGAACGTCATTACTGACCTTTCCCATATACTCGTCTATAGAGCAGGCAGTAGAAATGACAATACAAAATTTATTTCATGCAAGTTTGTTTTTGCATAACATTTTGCATGCATCTTTGCCCAAAACGTATGAGTCGGCATACAGTGCAGGTCTGTTCTTACATTTCCTGATTTTCTACTGCAAGTCCAAGCACTAAATTAACACATTCCATGTTTGAAATCCATGTCGATTATTTAATAAGAAGAATCTTTAGGGATTGCCACCATGTTTCATGTATACACTGATAACATACAAGAGACCTCATATGGACAGTCACTTTAGGCCAGCTGTTATCAGGTCAGATATAGGCTCCATGTTCACAAGCATGCCAATGAAAACAGGAAAATGAAATCCGACTATTCACAAGTCTAAGTAGTCACTGTCCATGTAGCGATGACATACAGTGTGTGAACCTGGTCAATGTGACCCACGGCCGCCAGAGTGCACTTCTTGTTAAGAGCTGTCAGTGTACAAAAAGTCATCCTACAGCAATTCAATGTACAGTTTAAAATGTTTACAGGTTGCTACATAATGTACGTAAAAGAAAATATATGCATTTTACCTCTGAACAGAATCCTCTGTTTTTTACATCATGCAATTCATGCTAAATAAATAAATAGATTCCTCTACAGCTTTACATTTTGGCAGCAGACGAGGCCTCTGATTTCCCTCACCCGAACCCTGTGGAGAGGTACCGTTGGCTGATGGTGATATGTTTGTCCATAGGCAGAGGTTCTGTCCGGGTGAGTACAACACGGCGCTTCTCTCCGGCACCTCAGCCCAAGCCGCCATGGCTGCCTCTGTTTGCATATTTAGCAATGACACGATGCTCTTTGCAAAAACAAGCCTGTAAAGAATACAATGAAGACTTAAGACTCCTCCAAGGTCTTTTCATTTATGATTGTTGGTCATTTTTAGAAAGAGAAATGAAAAAAAAAAAGTAGATGAGCTACATGCAGAGGCAGCCACTTTCTTCTCCAATGGAACTTAGTTATTATTTCCATGCAGCTGAATATTGCTTTCTACTGTAATAGGTGCCCATGCATCAAATCATCCCACTTGCGCAGACTCTTGCAGGGTTCCTATGGCTCAAAGAATATCCTGAGAAATAACGATTCTTGCTTCATCTCCATTTTTTCCACAAAATGACAGCAGCCAGTGAGATCCAATGTTAGCCAAGAGAAAAGCATCATACTAGCAAAACACTATCATATGTAGTGCATCCTCCCTTGGTCCCATATACCAAGATCATGCAGCGTATGGCCCGCCAGAAAACTGCGCTGCCCGTTTTCCTTCATCTCGCTCTATTTGATTACATTTGTTACAGCTTATCAGTGGCACCGCGGTGCTACTGCTGGAAACGGGAGCATAGTAAAGAAAGTGATTACAAAGCTTGTTAGACCATTCTCTGCTACTGATCCATGCTACAAGATGAATGGGAGAGAGAGAGAAGAGTGAGAGACGATGTGCAGACACTGGAGGGCGCTCTACCCAGTAATGTTAGCTATGACTTTTTTAGAACCTTCATTTGGAAGATGAAATGCAAAGTACAGCAGTGGATCATAAAGTTGAATGGACTAAGAATGAAGTCAACAGTGTAGCCATTTCTGCAGGATTCCCATGCACTGTTACATGCTGAGAGTTGTATCACTTGGCAACAAAATCCAGCGGAGCCAAACTATGGAGAGATTACAAGATGAGAGATCACAAAGGATGTCACCGACGCACACACTACAGCATCTGCTCCTAGTCTTGCTTATGTAAGTGCTTTATTTTGGGCCTCAAGGCTGACTTTCCTTCCGCATGCATTGGCAATATTTCCAGCATTTTGGAGGGAAAACCGTTTATAAATAGCGTTGTAGAGACGTTCAACATGTAGCTCCCTTCTATACTGGCATTCTACATATAACACGCTATCTTCATATCGCTCCCATCATCTGCCAAGCAAGGCGTACAACGCCACATGATTTTGCTAAGGATTAGGAGAAATGGCGTCTGCAGCTGCTATCTGGTGTCTACGTTGCACGAGCAGCCTCTGAAATTGAATTTCGGGATGGGAATGCAGTATTTGCAGGATGCCGTACACTCGCATCAATTCCTCCTGTTGCCATAGTGATACCACCCACTTGCTTGCAGCTACAGACATAGCATGCAGCCATTTCCTTGCTTTTTACGCATGCAGAGGGAACAAGTCGGCAGACAATGGAATCAGATTACGACAACAATAACGATGCTCTTAACATACGTCTGATGGGCCGACAAGTGGTGACAGAAACATTTTTACCAAGCGGACTTTCTTTTTTTCAAAACAAGCTTCTTTCTGAGTGCTAGACATGGCTTGTGATGTGAACGCTGAGGATGAACCGTGTTTGGCGCACTGTTTGGATTCAGTAATCAGCAGTGTGGGGAGATACGTGACGTGTTCTGTGTGCTCCCGGCTGGGGCGTTATCTGCAATACCTCTTTATGTGTGAACACCTGACATGTTCTAGGAATCCTATCAATAGTGTCTGTGCAATGACATAAATGCCATATTATTGAACTGCAAGGGTCCATTTACATGAGCCTGATTTAACGAGCGCTGATTAACATGCATGTCGATCCGCGCTTCTTGCACTTTCTTTCACACAATCTGCTAATGTACATGAACAATCGTTCATCCCTGTAGGCTGGCGATACATTTTCCTGCTCAGATGGGGAGATGTAGAGCTGAACAGCGAGTATTTTGGCTTACACTGGAACTAAAAGGAGTGCTGGTCCTTTTACATGGCAAACATTTGGGCCTGATAATCGCCCTGTCTAAAAGGATCATAACAGTCAGGAGTCTACAGGAAAACCTTGGATCAGCCGCCAGGTTCCCTTACATGAAGTATCTTTAATTTCGTAGGCTCTGTTCACATCTGGGTTCATGGATTCCGTTGTTTTGTTCCATCATGGCAATTAGATCCATGGCATTCCGGAACATCTGGTACCAAATGGACTCCATTGGCTGTAATGGGGTCTGTCCAGTTCCCATTTCCCGGACTAAATAATGCAGCATTCTGCTCTATTTTGTTGGGGATTTTTGAACAGATTCATGCCAGAGAGTCTGAATGCAGATGTGAATAGAATCTTCCAGGGCACAGGCACATTGTGGGTTAGGCCAGGGATAATGAATGCAGCATTTTATAAGTCAGCCCTACACTGTTCAATAACAATTGTACAATGGAAGACTTATTGAAGAGATAATATACAGCATATACAAAAGCATCTACGTCTCTTGGCTCTGGTGACAGCACAATCCTGGGCTACCAGTCAATGGGAGCTTCTCTGATAAAACTCATCTACATACCCTTTCTTACTCCTCCATCAGACGGGCTTGGATATTCCTCGGGTGAAAGGAGAAAGTAGGGTCCACCTTTCTCCCGAGTGCTAGACTGCGTAAAGGACAGGCCCTCATCGGGCGTTATTGTCTGGTCTATGTGGGGACAGTCTTCATTTGCCAATGCCGCTTTGGCCACCTCTCCATTCAGTTTGGAATCTTCAAATATAATAAAGAAGCTATTGGAGACACTTTTCATTGCAGTAAAAAATGTTAGGATGTGGAGCTAATTGTAGCATGCCAGTATATATCAGTATATATTACCCAATCATCCTCTAAAAGCTTTAGATGCAACAAGACAGACTGTGGAGCAACTTTTTGGCTGGATTAAACATACTATGATGTTTTGTCTTCTTGGAGAACTTTAATTTATATTCTTATGTAGTTCAGATAATCAGAATAGAGGAACTAAAATATATTTGTAATCTTTCTTTAACACGTGCCTTGGGTTAGGGTTAGGCCTAGAACTGCCAATTTCTTGATGGAACGAGCCAACAATCTCAGATTTCATTCGCTCGCTCAAGTAGTCTGCTCATACCGGCAAATACATCGTTGGCTCATTCAAACGAGAAATCATTCAGTCGTTCACATTCGCTATATAACTGAGAGTGACTGAGCGAGAAGTGAATGAGCCAACGACAATGTTTATAAAGAAAACGAATGATGAATTAAAAGCGAAGGATTTATCGTTCTGCATTTGTTCGCTTCATTTACACTGAACGATTATCATTCATTTTTGCTTGTCTGAATGATTTTCTGAATGAAAATTGATCTGTGTAAAAAAGCCTTTAGCCAGTGTAAAATCTCTCAAGATATGCACCCCATGGTGCGACGTGAGTTGCTGGAGGTAAATAGATAAACCTCGCTTTTTACCCCGTGCAATAAGGTAAAAACTTTCAATGGTTCCCTAGATAGATAGATAGATAGATAGATAGATATGAGAGGTATTATTGTACCTTGACGCCACCGGAAGCTAGGGGTTTGACAGGAGGAAAGCCCCTCTTACACCCCTAGCTCCGGATTGGGTCAAGGCACGAAGGTCCTAGCAGCACAGTGTGGATTTATTAGTGGCTGCGCTGCAGGCTTACAATTCTGCTTTGCCGTACATTATTACCTGTTAATGCTGGCATGTTACTGGTTTAATATGTCAGCAATTATATCTCATAATGTAAGGCAAAGCAGAATTGTAAGCCTCATCGTAAGACTACACCGCAGCCATTAATAAATCCACACGCAGCAGCAAGTGTGCTCGGTCCCACTCGCCATTTCAGCAATGGGGCTATAGGCAGCCACCGCCTTACCCCTCCAGCCCGGATGCCGGCTCTTCGCTCCGTTCCAGCGACCGCATCACTACTCCCTCACGGATGCTCCCCGCAAAGCACAGTCAGTAGGGCCGGGCAGCGGCTGTCTGCTCCCTTCCGACGGCCGCTCCCGGAAAAGCACTGTAACTTGCCTTGCCCTTCCATGCTGCCTAAGGCGCGCTGCGCTTCGTCAGTCAGGGGGGTTCCGGCTTTTGGACCGACGCTGGGGAAGGCACTTGCTGCTGGAGGTGAAAGGCTGCAGCGGCGCCACTCGCTGTATGCCTTTTCTACTAATCTTTACTGGCGTTCCAGGACCTACAGCCGAGGACGCTCTCCAGCCAATCAGCTACAGGGGGCGTCACCCTCCCCCGGGCGTCACCCCCCCCCCCCTCCCTGTCAATCTTGACTCCACTAGGAATTCCTGGTGGCGTCAAGATACAATAATATCGATATGAGATAGATAGGCGTGAGATCGATAGATTGATCATAGATTGTCACATAGAAATAGATAGATGTTAGCTAGATCATAGACAGATATGAGATAAATGGATAGATATATATGAGATAAATAGATTAGATTATCTTTCCCAGACAGGGAATTACAGACTGTCTGTTTATCTGCTAGAGGGAAGTTAATAAAGTCCTGTGATTACAGCAGTATATGCACTAATTGCAGTTGGCAGTCTTTGCAGTGTGAACGAGATCGAACAAGAATAGGACATGTTGTAATTTTAACTTTCAGTCCAATTAAAAAAAGGTCCATCTGCATGTACCCTTTTAAATTAGTTCTATTTCCGGATTGCTTTCTAAGTTCAAAAATTGGAAGGAAAAAAAAAAAAAGCTCCTGTGGATGTACGCTAGAATCACAGACTGGCAGAGTTATAAGGGACCTCCAGGGTCATCGGGTCCAACCCCCTGCTCAGTGCAGGATGCACTAAATCATCCCAGACAGATATTTGTCCAGCCTTTGTTTGAAGACTTCCATTGAAGGAGAACTCACCACCTCCCATGGAAACCTGTTCCACTCATTGATCCCCCTCACTTTCAGTTTCATCCCATTGCTTCTAGTAAGTGTAATATGAGCTAGCAGACTTGTGGATAGTTAGGCCGCCTGCACACGAATGAGTCGGATTCTGCATGCAGATTTCTGCCCCGGAAGAGCAGCAATTCATCGCGAAAATGAATTGCAATTCTTTGCAGCTGAACGCGGATGTGATAATTTTTCCGTAAAGGTGTACATGTATGCACAGTGTATCGTCTGCGCGGTAAAAAGATCGCAAGCAAGTGAATACATCAGAAAGTTGCCCAACCCCCTTAAAAACCCCGTTCTATACAAAGGGTTATTGCCCAGATGACATTCTTGTAGTAAGAGCTTATAGCCTTCAGGACGGCGTGCTGCTTTCTTGCCTTGGCAGAGCAATGAATCTTCCCGTATCGAATACCGGACTGTTGCGATAGACAGTGGGGTGTTCTTCCTGCACTGTCTCCCCCCGCATTCCTGCTTCCTTTTATTCATTGTGTTATGTGGTCTCCTAGCAACCTGCGGACTATCCACCTACAAAGGCGTGCCCATCCACAATGTAATTGTGGATGCACTGTGATTTGCTCACTCCCATAGAGATCAATGGAACCCGTTCACATGGAATCTGCACAAAAAAAGAGCATTCAGCGATTTATTTTTTTTCTGCTTGAAAAAAATCGCAATTCGCATCCGCATACCTGCTTGAAGCTGCAGAAATTAATGCCTTCCAATGGGTGCCGATCGTGGATTCCGCAGTTCAAATCCGTTTGTGTGCAGGTGGCCTTACTTGGCTGCAGCCCCACACTATCCTTAAAGAGCTTCTCCAAAATGCTACTTTTCTATTTAGCCTTTTATTATTGCAATGCAATCTTTGTGACGCCTTGAAGCAGAGCGCCAGTCTTTAATCTCCATACTCATGTCACATTGCCAGCGGCTACTTTCATTTCTAAGGGGTTCAGTCTGCATGCAGACTAATAGGCGCTATTTACTGGGTATAGTTAATTGTGTGGGAAAGCTGAGCATTCTTGACTGGACAGAAAATACGCACTTTCCAGCATACTGAGGGGTGGGCTCACACAACCGTATGGTAATGCGCTGTGGAAGAATCACAGCATTTTACCAGCGTAGGGAACTGCGTATCCATGGGTATTGTTGTGTTTTTGCCCGCATATGTCTGCGCATGAACAATCTATTCCCAGTTATTGTTACAAGACTTGTATAAAAAGTTTGACTTTGGCTTGAAGGAATGCTGCCTTTCAATAGGTGGCGCTGTGGAGGTTTTATTCCATCTCCCTTATTTGCATATTACCCAGAGGAGCGTGCATGGCCATTTGAGTCTCCTCACTCACCGTCTAGGTGTTCTCCCTAAGGAGAAAAGATAGCGTTTCTGACCAATGTATTTTACGCACGCTGTCCTGCACTGGCTTCCTGGTTTCTTCTTCTTTAAAAACTTTTTTCCTCATGTTTCCTAGCAACATACGTAAAAAACGCTGTACATGTGCAATGCGATTGCGTATGTACTGTGTTCCAAATGCACCCATAGAAAACAATAAGGCTGTATGCGCGTAATACGTGGTAAAATAGAACATGCGGCATTTCCTTCTATGTGTGTGATATACGCAATGATTGCATGTGATAGGCAGTTCAAATGTGTTCGTGTGAGAAGATTCTGAGAAGATCTAGAACATAAGAGCAACGGTCCTGACAGAAGTCATTTTAGAGAGGTTCATGCATTCATGATCTTCATACACAAAAGTAACTGTTCCTCTAGATGTGATGACCGAACGCAGACACATTTTGCTGACATTATGCGCAAGATCATGAGGCCAGTGAATGAGCGGAGTTTCGACCACATGTGGCTCCCGCATTGTGGGACCAGACCCTTAAACAATGGCCTTATTGGCAGCTGCAATAAAGCACCTTTTATTTTACGCTAAACTACGTTTGAAGGACACTTTGAAATGGTCAAAGAAACTTTCAGAAGAGTTCAGAAAAATGAAACATTAGTAAAGACTGAGGGTGGAAAGAAGTGACTTTTTCGCAGGGGTGATAACTTGTATCAGGACTTTGACAGACAAGCGTGTCTTAGCTCCTTTATGTTTGCATGCCGGAAAATCCTGCCGACAAAATGCAAGAATAGAAGCCATCGATTTCAGTAGGTTCACCCTCACTTTTTTTTTGTGCTCGCAGTTTTCGCAGGCACAATAAAGTAGGACCTGCTTTATTTTGTGCGTATTTGTGCACCAAAGACCCCCATAAAGGTCTATGGCAGATGTACAAACACGCACATCTGCACACACGTGTATGTGCTAAACGCTGAGCATATCTACAGTCACCGCAAATACACACAGATACATGCGTGAAAAAAAAACTATTGCAAAACCCACTCCTCTGTCAGAGCCCTTAGGGCCGTGTCTATGTGAACACCACCGTACGTGGATACTGATACCTTCTCGGTCGCTGTTTATACTGTCCTCACCAAGAAGTGCGCCACAGTCTGCCACATGATATTCACAGATTTACACACAGTTAAGGAAGCAAATTACATTTGTGATTTTCCTTGAGAGAACACAAAAGAATAAGGCAGCAGGAGCGAAGTGTTTCTAGTAACGGGGAGTGTGTGGCGGCTGATTCATGCCGCGCTTATTCTTAGCTCTGAGTTCACGAGACGTCTGTGTGTTTGATTCCCTGCTGGAATTCTCGTCTACTGCTCTGTTTTCCTGTTGATTAGAAGTTGTCAATGCAAAACTATCCAATGACTGAAATGTAACGAGCAGGTTTAATGCTTGGATGGTGGCGGCTCAGTGTGATGGCAGCAGATCAGCACTAAGGCCATGTTCACACCATAAGGATTCAGCCTCGAATCCACTGACATTCTGCCAGCAATAGTTGGTATCGGGATATCTTATACTCCGGAAGAAGTCGGGGCAGAATATTGAACATGCTGCAGTTAATACAATCCACAGCATATTCCTAATGGTAGTGCGCTCTGCATGGTACAATTGCGGACTGCATCCTTTGAATCAGAAGCGTAACTTGAAGCTTCTGGGCACCCATGCAAAATCTGTAACAGGGGCACTTTATTTAGAGCACTGGGCTCCCTATATTGAGAAAAGTGGCCTTATGGGACACTGCTTTGAATTACAATAGAGCTTATCTGCAGAAATAATTTGAGTTTCAGTTTCTAGATAACTTCCGTGGCTCTTTTGAGAAATCCATAGCGGATTTAAGGCCCCTTTACATGCAACAATTGTTAATCAAAATTCATTCAAGCAGCTGAAAGTGAGCGATAATTGTTACATGTAATTGCAGGCAGTCATGTTTCGTTTGCGATGGATTTATAGCCCACATAAAATCCATCGTTCAGAAGCTGAGAGACTGAACAAATACGTACCATTTAAATGCAATTTATTCAGTCTTATACTCAGCCAAGAGGAGAACAATGCAATGTACTAGCCAGATGTTTGCTCAGCTGAGTGAAGTGTTTATACAATAGCAATCACCCAAACACATGCCCAGCTGAGCAAACAACTTGTGGAGAAAAATACAGATGATTAAAGCCATTAACTGCATCTGTTTATGCAAAATGTTGGCAGTTCATTCAGTCGTTCTGCCGTTTAAGTGATTATATTTGCGTGTAAAACGGGGCTTTACCTACAGAGAATCCATTAGGTATGAACATGGCCCATATTGGTCACTCACGAAAAAACATTCACTTCATCACTCCTGTCCAATACCTTAACAGGTTCTACGCTGGGAGTTAAGCTGAAATTCAAACTATATTGTTATTAGACTCTCATGACGACTGAAAAAGTTCAAATAAGAGATAGATAGATAGGAGATAGATAGATAGGAGATAGATAGACAGGAGATAGATAGATAGATAGATAGATAGGAGATAGATAGATATGAGATAGCTAGATAGATAGATAGATAGATAGGAGATAGATAGATAGATAGGAGATAGATAGATAGATAGATAGGAGATAGATAGGAGATAGATAGATAGAAGATAGATAGATAGGAGATAGATAGGAGATAGATAGGAGATAGATAGATAGGAGATAGATAGATAGGAGATAGATAGATAGGAGATAGATAGATAGGAGATAGATAGGAGATAGATAGGAGATAGATAGATAGGAGATAGATAGATAGGAGATAGATAGATAGGAGATAGATAGATAGGAGATAGATAGATAGGAGATAGATAGATAGGAGATAGATAGGAGATAGATAGATAGGAGATAGATAGATAGGAGATAGATAGATAGGAGATAGATAGATAGGAGATAGATAGGAGATAGATAGATAGGAGATAGATAGATAGGAGATAGATAGGAGATAGATAGATAGGAGATAGATAGGAGATAGATAGATAGGAGATAGATAGGAGATAGATAGATAGGAGATAGATAGGAGATAGATAGATAGGAGATAGATAGGAGATAGATAGATAGGAGATAGATAGATAGGAGATAGATAGATAGGAGATAGATAGGAGATAGATAGGAGATAGATAGGAGATAGATAGATAGGAGATAGATAGATAGGAGATAGATAGGAGATAGATAGGAGATAGATAGATAGGAGATAGATAGGAGATAGATAGATAGGAGATAGATAATTGATAGGAGATAGATAGATAGATAGATAGATAGATAGGAGATAGATAATTGATAGATAGATAGGAGATAGATAATTGATAGATAGATAGATAGATAGATAGATAGATAGGAGATAGATAGATAGGAGATAGATAGATAGGAGATAGATAGATAGATAGATAGATAGGAGATAGATAATTGATAGATAGATAGATAGGAGAGAGATAGATAGATAGGAGATAGATAGATAGGAGATAGATAGATAGATAGATAGGAGATAGATAGGAGATAGATAGATAGGTAGGAGATAGATAGGAGATAGATAGATAGGAGTTAGATAGATAGGAGTTAGATAGGAGATAGATAGGAGATAGATAGATAGGAGATAGATAGATAGGAGATAGATAGGAGATAGATAGGAGATAGATAGATAGGAGATAGATAGATAGGAGATAGATAGGAGATAGATAGATAGGAGATAGATAGGAGATAGATAGATAGGAGATAGATAATTGATAGGAGATAGATAGATAGATAGATAGATAGGAGATAGATAATTGATAGATAGATAGGAGATAGATAATTGATAGATAGATAGATAGATAGATAGGAGATAGATAGATAGGAGATAGATAGATAGGAGATAGATAGATAGATAGATAGATAGGAGATAGATAATTGATAGATAGATAGATAGGAGAGAGATAGATAGATAGGAGATAGATAGATAGGAGATAGATAGATAGATAGATAGGAGATAGATAGGAGATAGATAGATAGGTAGGAGATAGATAGGAGATAGATAGATAGGAGTTAGATAGATAGGAGTTAGATAGATAGGAGTTAGATAGATAGGAGATAGATAGGAGATAGATAGATAGATATGAGATAGATAGATAGATAGATAGATAGATAGGAGATAGATAGGAGATAGATAGATAGGAGATAGATAGATAGGAGATGGAGATAGATAGATAGATAGGAGATAGATAGATAGATATTGGACAAATTGCAGTTAACAGTGAAACAACATACTGTATACTTATGGTTAGGTTTTTTTTTTAATGTATTCATTGTGCCATTCATTTTTTTTCTTTTTCCTGTGGCCTCCCACAGTGTTCTGCAGCATTCCCCTATCTGGGTTAGCCTTACAGCTATTCGTCCCGGTTCTTGAGCATAACAACAGCTCCAGCCTTAAAGCTCCGAGCGAATATTTTATTTTAGCTGAAATGGTTCTTTAAAATATAAAATCGGAGAATAGATGTGAAGCTGTCGAATCCATTCATTATTCAGTATAACATTACCAGATCCCCTTTTTCTTTAGTATAACGGTAGAACATAACAAGGTAAAGTAAAGTTTACATATAGATATAGTCTACAAACAAAAGTGCAGAACTTACCTACATGTATAAATAACTGGACTGATCACGCATTGCATCCTGTATTACAATCCAGAGCCAGGGGTCGGAAACGCTATCTTTTCTCCTTAAGAAGGGCATCTAAACGGTGAGTGAGGAGACTCAAAAGGTCATTCATGCCCCTCTGGGTAATATGCAAATAAGGGAGATGGAATAAAACCTCCAAAGTGCCACCTATTGGAAGGCAGCATTCCTTCAAGCCAAAGTTGGACTCTTTAGTCTAACTTTGGCTTGAAGGAAGGCTGCCTTCCAATAGGTGTCACTGTTGAGGTATTATTCCATCTCCCTTATTTGCATATTATCCAGAGGTGCATGAATGGCCTTTGGAGTCTTTTCACTCAACATCAAGGTGCTCTCTCTAAGGAGAAAAGACAGCACTTCTGACCCCCATCCCAGTCGTCTCACTTGAAAAGCCAGGCTTCTACTGTACACTGATGAAGGGCAAATACCCTGAAACAGATGTCAGTGCAGGGAGTCTGGCTTTACATTTAGTTTCCAGTCATTACTACAAGGCTTGTGTAATGAGTCTAATTTTTGCTTAAAGGAATTCTGCCTTCCAATAGGTGGCGCTGTGGAGGTATTAATCAATCTCCCTTATTTGAATCCAGAGCCACAATCACTTTTCTGCTGGTGGAGCTACTCTGTACATACATTACTTACCTATCATGTCTCTACTTTCCCTTCTCTCCTCCTGTAACATATATAAAGGTTTCCATCATGTCCACCTCTCCCTTCTCTCCTCCTATAACATATATAAAGGTTTCCATCATGTCCTCCTCTCCCTTCTCTCCTCCTGTAACATATATAAAGGTTTCCATCATGTCCCCCCTCTCTTCTCTCCTCCTGTAACATATAAAAAGGTTTCCATCATGTCCTCCTCTCCCTTCTCTCCTCCTGTAACATATATAAAGGTTTCCATCATGTCCTCCTCTCCCTTCTCTCCTCCTGTAACATATATAAAGGTTTCCATCATGTCCTCCTCTCCCTTCTCTCCCCCTGTAATATATATAAAGGTTTCCATCATGTCCTCCTCTCCCTTCTCTCCTCCTGTAATATATAAAGGTTTCCATCATGTCCTCCTCTCCCTTCTCTCCTCCTGTAACATATATAAAGGTTTCCATCATGTCCTCCTCTCCCTTCTCTCCTCCTGTAATATATAAAGGTTTCCATCATGTCCTCCTCTCCCTTCTCTCCCCCTGTAATATATATAAAGGTTTCCATCATGTCCTCCTCTCCCTTCTCTCCTCCTGTAATATATAAAGGTTTCCATCATGTCCTCCTCTCCCTTCTCTCCTCCTGTAACATATATAAAGGTTTCCATCATGCCCCCCTCTCCCTTCTCTCCTCCTGTAATATATAAAGGTTTCCATCATGTCCTCCTCTCCCTTCTCTCCTCCTGTAACATATATAAAGGTTTCCATCATGTTCTCCTCTCCCTTCTCTCCTCCTGTAATATATATAAAGGTTTCCATCATGTCCTCCTCTCCCTTCTCTCCTCCTGTAACATATATAAAGGTTTCCATCATGTCCCCCTCTCCCTTCTCCCCTCCTGTAACATATAGAAAGGTTTCCATCATGTCCCCCCTCCCTTCTCTCCTCCTGTAACATATATAAAGGTTTCCATCATGTCCTCCTCTCCCTTCTCTCCCTTCTCTCCTGTAACATATATAAAGGTTTCCATCATGTCCCCCCTCCCTTCTCTCCTCCTGTAACATATATAAAGGTTTCCATCATGTCCCCCTCTCCCCCTGTAACATATATAAAGGTTTCCATCATGTCCTCCTCTCCCTTCTCTCCTCCTGTAATATGTATAAAGGTTTCTATAATAATAATAATAATAATCTTTATTTATATAGCACCAACCTATTCTGCAGCACATTTAAGTGCACGGGGGGGCTCAATAGGGACAGGTTGGTGAGGTGTGCAGGCAGGAAATAAACATGATGGGCGTCATTTGAGGGTGGGGACTAAATCAGGAGAGTTGGTATGCTTCTTTGAAGAGGTGAGTCTTTATGGCATCTGTGAAGTTCTGTGTATTAGGGATTGTCCGGATGTCTTGGGGTAGAGTATTCCATAGGGCCGGTGCTGCTCTCGTGAAATCCTGGGGGCGAGCATGTGAGGTTCATATTAGGGAGATGTCCACTCCGACAGTGTTGGCAGAGCGGGGCAAGCGGGCTGGCTGGTGTACGGACAGGAAGGAGGTGATGTACGGTGGTGCGGGGCCAGGGACAGTGGGTGAGGGTGAGGAGTTTAAATTGAGTTAGGTAGTGTATGGGCAGCCGATGCAGCGGCTGGCATAGTGCACAGGCATCTGAGAAGCTGCTGGATAGGAAGATGAGTCTAGCTGCTGCACTTATTATGGATTGGAGAGGGAAGAGTCTGTTGTGGGCAAATCCAGTAAGCAGTGAGTTGCAGTAGTCGAGTCGGTAATGGATGAGGGCGACATTGGGTGTCTTTAGCGTGTCCGTGGTCAGGAACACCCAGAATTTTGCAATGTTCCTGAGGTGCAGGTGGCATGTTCGGCCCAGTGATTGGATGTGGGCAGTGAAGGAAAGGTCTGAGTCCAGTATGACCCTGAGGCAGCGGGCATGGTGGTGCCGGTTACTCATATGGAGATGTTGGGGAAAGGTCAGCTGGCATAGGGGGGAAAAATGAGAAATTCAGGTTTTCAGAGGTTAAGTTTGAGACAGAGGGAAGACATAGTGTTACAAACAGCGGACAGACAGTCAGATATGTTTTGGAGGAAAGGTGCAGAGATGTCACGGGAGAAGGTGAATAGCTGGGTGTCATCAGCATATAGGTGATATTTGAGGCCAAATCTGCAGACCTGTTTTTTGGGGTTAAGAAAGGAGTGAAAGGTGTCAAAGGGTTGTTTGAGGTTGTGGGATAATGAGGAAACGAGGGAGGTGAAATAGACTTGTTTGGGATCATGGAGGGCGAGGTTATAGGTTTTTAGCATGCATTTGAGAAGGAGAAAGTCAGAGGGGCAGTTTGGATTTACGCCACAGCCGTTTGGCACATCTGGAGCACTGCAGGATGAAACACGTTTGGGGTGTTAGCCAGGGTTGTCGTGGTCGGCGGTTGAAGGCTCTGGTCACAAGGGATGCCACTTTATTTAGGGTAATGTACGGCAGCCAGGTTGGGGCATCAGAGGAGAGAGATGGGGATAAGGAGGACCATAGGGTCTTGGGGAACTGTTGGGTACAGACGGTCTAGACGTTCCTGGAGGTGCAATAGATGGGAGGGTCTGGGGAGATGTTATGGTGCCTAATGGAGAATGAGAGGGGGTTGTGGTCTAAAAGTAGGAGGCAGAGCAGAGGTGGAGGAGGTTGAAAGTGTTGACATCTCTATAAGTAGGGAAGTCGGGGAATTGTTATAGTACAAAGGAGAAGGTGAGCGTTAGAAGCTGGGAGGCTTCATCTTACCCTCTCCCTTCTCTACTTCTGTAACATATATAAAGGTTTCCATGATGTCCTCCTCTCCCTTCTCTCTTCCAGTAACATATATAAAGGTCTCCATGATGTCGTCCTCTCCCTTCTCTCCTCCTGTAACGTATATAAAGGTTTCCATCATGTCCTCCTCTCCCTTCTCTCCCTTCTCTCCCCCAGTAATTTATATAAAGGTTTCCATCATGTCCTCCTCTCCCTTCTCTCCCCTCCTGTAACATATATAATAGTTTCCATAATATCCCCCTCTACCTTCTCTCCTCCTATAACATATATAAAGGTTTCCATCATGTCCTCCTCTCCCTTCTCTACTTCTGTAACATATATAAAGGTTTCCATGATGTCCTCCTCTCCCTTCTCTCTTCCAGTAACATATATAAAGGTCTCCATGATGTCGTCCTCTCCCTTCTCTCCTCCTGTAACGTATATAAAGGTTTCCATCATGTCCTCCTCTCCCTTCTCTCCCTTCTCTCCCCCAGTAATTTATATAAAGGTTTCCATCATGTCCTCCTCTCCCTTCTCTCCCCTCCTGTAACATATATAATAGTTTCCATAATATCCCCCTCTACCTTCTCTCCTCCTATAACATATATAAAGGTTTCCATCATGTCCTCCTCTCCACTCCCTCCTTCTGTAATATATATATAAAGGTTTCCATCATGTCCTCCTCTCCCTTCTCTCCTCCTGTAACATATATAAAGGTTTCCATCATGTCCTCCTCTCCCCTCTCTCCTCCTGTAACATATATAAAGGTTTCCATCATGTCCTCCTCTCCCTTCTCTCCTCCTATAACATATATAAAGGTTTCCATCATGTCCTCTTCTCCCTTCTCTCCTCCTATAACATATATAAAGGTTTCCATCATGTCCTCCTCTCCCTTCTCTCCTCCTGTAACATATATAATAGTTTCCATTATGTCCTCCTCTACCTTCTCTCCTCCTGTAACATATACAAAGGTTTCCATCATGTCCTCCTCTCCCTTCTCTCCTCCTGTAACATATATAAAGGTTTCCATCATGTCCTCCTCTCCCCTCTCTCCTCCTGTAACATATATAAAGGTTTCCATCATGTCCTCCTCTCCCTTCTCTCCTCCTATAACATATATAAAGGTTTCCATTATGTCATCCTCTACCTTCTCTCCTCCTGTAACATATACAAAGGTTTCCATCATGTCCCCCTCTCCCTTCTCTACTTCTGTAACATATATAAAGGTTTCCATCATGTCCTCCTCTCCCTTCTCTCCTCCTATAACATATATAAAGGTTTCCATCATGTCCTCTTCTCCCTTCTCTCCTCCTATAACATATATAAAGGTTTCCATCATGTCCTCCTCTCCCTTCTCTCCTCCTGTAACATATATAATAGTTTCCATTATGTCCTCCTCTACCTTCTCTCCTCCTGTAACATATACAAAGGTTTCCATCATGTCCTCCTCTCCCTTCTCTCCCCTCCTGTAACATATGAGACTTTGGAGAAATTTTAATATGATCATGCATTAAATTAATTTGATATAAATAGCCCAAAATTTTATATTTATTAACATTTATTCCATATTATTCTAATTTCTATATATATATATACAAAAAAATTTTTTAAACAGGACATATGGTCCCCTTTTTAATCGTATTAGTATATGATCTAATTTTAATTTCTTGAAGGTGTGTATTTATAATATGTTATGTATTATTAACAGTTACTACACTAATGAGTAAAAAAAATTTTTTATGTTCCTTTGAAAAAAACAAGAATGTAACCATACATACCATGATGATAATATAATATACATATAGTTATTTAATACACTGTAACTCCCTTATAAATATTCACTCATTATGAGGTATGTTTTTATATATGCAACATATGAATTTGACATCCGATACACAGTGCACTACACCATCAAGATATCAATTAGTTTTTATTATTTTTTAAAAAGCCCCCTATAACAATGACAAGGACAAAGATGGACTGTCCATGAGTTAAACATACCCCGATGGATTGCTGTATCCAGATGGAAGATCTCCCACTAGTCGGTAGGTTAAACTGTTGTATATTAGAAGACAGTTGCAGGTGCACCAGTTTCCTCTGTAGACACCCGATATGCACACTTAGTGCATTCTATACGATGCGAGCTCCACATGTGACCCATACGTCATCCGGGATTACCCGGAACACGTGATCACATCATGGGAACACATTCTTGACAGGTGGGTGGGCACCAGCTGGTAGCCACTCCCATTGAGGTCGCTCTACTCCACCAACGGTGTGCCCGAAGCTATGCGGGCACACACGTGACAGTGATGTCATTAGGGATTTCCAGGGAGGAGCATCACATCAAATTTGGTGCTTTTCCCTTCCAAAGTTCATTCCTCCGACCCTCTCCTCCGATACACACACTTTGTATATATGTGATCGCACATCCGATAGGTGGGTGGGTACATGTTGGTGGCCACTCCCATTGAGGTCGTTTTACTCCAACCAAACGGTGCGCCCGCAGTGATGCAGGTACACATGAGACATTGACGTCACAAGGGATCCCCAGGGAGGAGTATCGCACCAAATTTGGCGCTTTCTCCTCCCATGACCACCCCCTCGATCCTCCCCCTCATACAAACGGGATTCGCCACAGTACACAACACCTCCCAGGTAACCCTTATATAATTGCAATGTTTAAAGTAATCTGTACACTTGAAAAAGGCCTCCAGGCCGAAACGCGTTGTGTATATCTACTGCATATATGATATATAATAAAAGCTGTGAAAATACCTCCGCTGCTGCTGGCTGTCACCTCCGTGCGATAAGCGAATCCTGGACTGGGAGGCGCCTGGGCTATAGGCGCCTCCATCGAGTAAGTTCAACCCTTTCTTCATTTATATTTACATGCACATATTGGTGTGAGCGCTGAGGAATTTTTCCTTTTTCTCTTGCTAACCTGTAACATATATAATAGTTTCCATTATGTCCTCCTCTCCCTTCCCTCCTCCTGTAACATTAATTACAGTTTCCATCATGTCCTCCTCTCCCTTCTCTCCCCTCCTGTAACATACATAATAGTTTCCATTATGTCATCCTCTACCTTCTCTCCTCCTGTAACATATACAAAGGTTTCCATCATGTCCCCCTCTCCCTTCTCTACTTCTGTAACATATATAAAGGTTTCCATCATGTCCTCCTCTCCCTTCTCTCCTCCTATAACATATATAAAGGTTTCCATCATGTCCTCTTCTCCCTCCTCTCCTCCTGTAACATATATTACAGTTTCCATCATGTCCTCCTCTCCCTTCTCTCCCCTCCTGTAACATATATAATAGTTTCCATTATGTCCTCCTCTACCTTCTCTCCTCCTGTAACATATACAAAGGTTTCCATCATGTCCCCCTCTCCCTTCTCTACTTCTGTAACATATATAAAGGTTTCCATCATGTCCTCCTCTCCCTTCTCTCCTCCTATAACATATATAAAGGTTTCCATCATGTCCTCTTCTCCCTCCTCTCCTCCTGTAACATATATTACAGTTTCCATCATGTCCTCCTCTCCCTTCTCTCCCCTCCTGTAACATATATAATAGTTTCCATTATGTCCTCCTCTACCTTCTCTCCTCCTGTAACATATACAAAGGTTTCCATCATGTCCTCCTCTCCCTTCTCTCCCCTCCTGTAACATATATAATAGTTTCCATTATGTCCTCCTCTCCCTTCCCTCCTCCTGTAACATATATAAAGGTCTCCATGATGTCCCCCTCTCCCTTCTCTACTTCTGTAACATATATAAAGGTCTCCATGATGTCGTCCTCGCCCTTCTCTCCTCCTGTAACATATATAAAGGTTTCCATCATGTCCTCCTCTCCCTTCTCTCCCTTCTCTAGCCCAGTAATTTATATAAAGGTTTCCATCATGTCCTCCTCTCCCTTCTCTCCCCTCCTGTAACATATATAATAGTTTCCATCATATCCCCCTCTACCTTCTCTCCTCCTGTAACATATATAAAGGTTTCCATCATGTCCTCCTCTCCCTTCTCTCCTCCTGTAACATATATAAAGGTTTCCGTCATGTCCCCCTCTCCCTTCTCTCCCCCAGTAATATATATAAAGGTTTCCATCATGTCCTCCTCTCCCTTCTCTCCCCTCCTGTAACATATATAAAGGTTTCCATCATGTCCTCCTCTCTCTTCTCTCCTCCTGTAACATATAGATAGGTTTCCATTATGTCCTCCTCTACCTTCTCTCCTCCTTTAACATATATAAAGGTTTCCATCATGTCCTCCTCTCCCTTCTCGCCTCCTGTAACATATATAAAGTGTTCCCTTCATGTCCCCCTCTCCCTTCTCTCCTCCTGTAACATATATAATAGTTTCCATCATGTCCCCCTCTCCCTTCTCCCCCCCCCCCTGTAACATATATAGAGGTTTCCATCATGTCCCCCTCTCCCTTCTCTCCTCCTGTAACATATATAAAGGTTTCCATCATGTCCTCCTCTCCCTTCTCTCCCCTCCTGTAACATATATAATAGTTTCCATTATGTCCTCCTCTCCCTTCCCTCCTCCTGTAACATATATAAAGGAATCCATCATGTCCTCCTCTTCCTTTTATTCTCCTGCATTAAATACAAACGATTCCATCATGCCCCCCTCTCTGTTCGCTCCTCCTGTGACATATATAAAGGTTTCCATCATGTCCTCCTCTCCCTTCTCTCCTCCTATATTATATATAAAGGTTTTGATCATGTCCTCCTCTCCCATCTCAACTGCTGTAACATATATAAAGGTTTCCATCATGTCCCCCTCTCCCTTCTTTCCTCCTGTAACATATATAAAGCTTTCCATCATGTCCCCCTCTCCCTTCTCTCTTCCAGTAACGTATATAAAAGGTCTCCATGATGTCGTCCTCTCCCTTCTCTCCTCCTGTAACATATATAAAGGTTTCCATCATGTCCTCCTCTCCCTTCTCTCCCTCCTGTAACATATATAATAGTTTCCATAATGTCCCCCTCTACCTTCTCTCCTCCTGTAACATATAGAAAGGTTTCCATCATGTCCTCCTCTCCCTTCTCTCCTCCTGTAACATATATAAAGGTTTCCATCATGTCCTCCTCTCCCTTCTCTCCTCCTCTAACATATATAAAGGTTTCCATCATGTCCTCTACTCCCTCCTCTCCTCCTGTAACATATATAAAGGTTTCCATCATGTCCTCCTCTCCCTTCTCTCCTCCTGTAACATATATAAAGGTTTCCATCATGTCCTCCTCTCCCTTCTCTCCCCCAATAATATATATAAAGGTTTCCATCATGTCCTCCTCTGCCTTCTCTCCCCTCCTGTAACATATATAAAGGTTTCCATCATGTCCCCCTCTCCCTTCTCTCCTCCTGTAACATATATAAAGGTTTCCATCATGTCCTCCTCTCCCTTCTCTCCCCTCCTGTAACATATATAATAGTTTCCATTATGTCCTCCTCTACCTTCTTTCCTCCTGTAACATATATAAAGGTTTCCATCATGTCCCCCTCTCTCCTCCTGTAACATATATAAAGGTTTCCATCATGTCCTCCTCTCCCTTCTCTCCTCCTGTAACATATATAAAGGTTTCCATTATGTCCTCCTCTCCCTTCTCTCCTCCTGTAACATATATAAAGGTTTCCATCATGTCCTCCTCTCCCTTCTCTCCCCTTCTGTAACATATATAATAGTTTCCATTATGTCCTACGCTACCTTCTCTTCTCCTGTAACATATATAGAGGTTTCCATCATGTCCTCCTCCACCTTCTCTCCTCCTATAACATATATAAAAGTTTCCATCATGTCTTCCTCTCCCTTCTCTCCCCTCCTGTAACATATAAAATAGTTTCCATTATGCCCTCCTCTCCCTTCTCTCCTCCTGTAACATATATAAAGGTTTCCATCATGTCCTCCTCTCCTTTCTCTCATCCTGTAACATATATAAAGGTTTCCATCATGTCCTCCTCTCCCTTCTCTCCTCCTATTACATATATAAAAGTTTCCATCATGTCCTCCTCTCCCTTCTCTCCTCCTGTAACATATATAAGGGTTTCCATCATGTCCTCCTCTCCCTTCTCTCATCCTGTAACATATATAAAGGTTTCCATCATGTCCTCCTCTCCCTTCTCTCATCCTGTAACATATATAATAGTTTCCATTATGTCCTCCTCTCTCTTCTCTCCCCCTGTAACATATATAATAGTTTCCATTATGTCCTCCTCTCCCTTCCCTCCTCCTGTAACATATATAAAGGTTTCCATTATGTCCTCCTCTCCCTTTTATTCTCCTGCATTAAATACAAAGGATTCCATCATGCCCCCCTCTCCATTCGCTCCTCCTGTGAAATATATAAAGGTTTCCATCATGTCCTCCTCTCCCTTCTCTCCTCCTGTATTATATATAAAGGTTTTGATCATGTCCTCCTCTCCCATCTTAAGTGCTATTACATATATAAAGGTTTCCATCATGTCCCATTCTTTCCCTTCTCTACTCCAGTTATATATATAAATGTCTCCATCATGTCCTCCTCTCCCTTCTCTCTTCCAGTAACGTATATAAAGGTCTCCATGATGTCGTCCTCTCCCTTCTCTCCTCCTGTAACGTATATAAAGGTTTCCATCATGTCCTCCTCTCCCTTCACTCCCCTCCTGTAACATATATAATAGTTTCCATCAGGTCCCCCTCTACCTTCTCTCCTCCTATAACATATATAAAGGTTTCCATTATGTCCTCCTCTCCACTCTCTCCTCCTCTAATATATATAAAGGTCTCCATCATGTCCTCCTCTCCCTTCTCTCCTCCTGTAACATATATAAAGGTTTCCATCATGTCCTCCTCTCCCTTCTCTCCTCCTGTAACATATATAAAGGTTTCCATCATGTCCTCCTCTCCCTTCTCTCCTCCTGTAACATATATAGAGGTTTCTATCATGTCCTCCCCTCCCTTCTTTCCTCCTGTAACATATATAAAGGTTTCCATCATGTCCTCCTCTCCCTTCTCTCCTCCTGCATTATATATAAAGGTTTTGATCATGTCCTCCTCTCCCATCTCAACTGCTGTAACATATATAAAGGTTTCCATCATATCCCTGTTCTTTCCCTTCTCTACTCCAGTTATATATATAAATGTCTCCATCATGTCCCCCTCTCCCTTCTTTCCTCCTGTAACATATATACAGGTCTCCATCATGTCCTCCTCTCCCATCTCTCCCCCTGTAACATATATAAAGCTTTCCATCATGTCCCCCTCTCCCTTCTCTCTTCCACTAACGTATATAAAGGTCTCCATGATGTCGTCCTCTCCCTTCTCTCCTCCTGTAACGTATATAAAGGTTTCCATCATGTCCTCCTCTCCCTTCCCTCCCTTTTCTCCCCCAGTAATATATATAAAGGTTTCCATCATGTCCACCTCTCCCTTCTCTCCCCTCCTGTAACTTATATAAAGGTTTCCATCATGTCCTCCTCTCCCTTCCCTCCCCTCCTGTAACATATATAATAGTTTCCATTATGTCCTCCTCTCCCTTCTCTCCTCCTGTAACTTATATAAAGGTTTCCATCATGTCCTCCTCTCCCTTCCCTCCCCTCCTGTAACATATATAATAGTTTCCATTATGTCCTCCTCTACCTTCTCTCCTCCTGTAACATATAGAAAAGGTTTCCATCATGTCCTCCTCTCCCTTCTCTCCTCCTGTAACATATATAAAGGTTTCCATCATGTCCTCCTCTCCCTTCTCTCCTCCTGTAATATATAAAGGTTCCCATCATGTCCTCCTCTCCCTTCTCTCCTCCTGTAACATATATATAGGTTTCCATCATGTCCCTCCTCTCCCTTCTCTCCTCCTGTAACATATATAAAGGTTTCCATCATGTCCTCCTCTCCCTTCTCTCCTCCTGTAACATATATAAAGGTTTCCATCATGTCCCCCTTTCCCTTCTCTCCTCCTGTAATATATATATAAAGGTTTCCATCATGTCCTCCTCTCTCCCTTCTCTCTTCCTGTAATATATAAAGGTTTCCATCATGTCCTCCTCTCCATTGTCTCCTCCTGTAACATATATAAAGGTTTCCATCATGTCCTCCCTCTCCCTTCTCTCCTCCTCTAACATATATAAAGGTTTCCATCATGTCCCCCCTTTCCCTTCTCTCCTCCTGTAACATATATAAAGGTTTCCATCATGTCCTCCTCTCCCTTCTCTCCTCCTATAAAATATATAAAGGTTTCCATCATGTCCTCCTTTCTTTTCTCTCCTCCTCTAACATATATAAAGTTTTCCATCATTTCCCCCTCTCCCTTCTCTCCTCCTGTAACATATATAAAGGTTTCCATCATGTCCTCCTCTCCCTTCTCTCCTCCTGTAATATATAAAGGTTCCCATCATCTCCTCCTCTCCCTTCTGTCCTCCTGTAACATATATAAAGGTTTCCATCATGTCCCCCTCTCCCTTCTCTCCTCCTGTAACATATATAAAGGTCTCCATCATGTCCTCCTCTCCCTTCTCTCCTCCTGTAACATATATAAAGGTCTCCATCATGTCCCCCTCTCCCTTCTCTCCTCCTATAACATATATAAAGGTTTCCATCATGTCCTCCTCTCTTTTCTCTCCTCCTCTAACATATATAAAGTTTTCCATCATTTCCCCCTCTCCCTTCTCTCCTCCTGTAACATATATAAAGGTTTCCATCATGTCCTCCTCTCCCTTCTCTCCTCCTGTAATATATAAAGGTTCCCATCATGTCCTCCTCTCCCTTCTGTCCTCCTGTAACATATATAAAGGTTTCCATCATGTCCTCCTCTCCCTTCTTTCCTCCTGTAACATATATAAAGGTTTCCATCATGTCCTCCTCTCCCTTCTGTCCTCCTGTAACATATATAAAGGTTTCCATCATGTCCCTCTCTCCCTTCTCTCCTCCTGTAATATATAAAGGTTCCCATCATGTCCTCCTCTCCCTTCTCTCCTCCTATAACATATATAAAGGTTTCCATCATGTCCTCCTCTCCCTTCTCTCCTCCTGTAACATATATAAAGGTTTCCATCATGTCCTCCTCTCCCTTCTCTCCCCCTGTAACATATATAAAGGTTTCCATCATGTCCTCCTCTCCCTTCTCTCCCCCAGTAATATATATAAAGGTTTCCATCATGTCCTCCTCTCCCTTCTCTCCCCCAGTAATATATATAAAGATTTCCATCATGTCCCATTCTCCCTTCTCCTCTCCTGTAACATATATAAAGGTTTCCATCATGTCCTCCTCTCCCTTCTCTCCTCCTGTAACATATATAAAGGTTTCCATCATGTCCCTCCTCTCCCTTCTCTCCTCCTGTCACATATATAAAGGTTTCCATCATGTCCCCCTCTCTCTTCTCTCCTCCTCTAACATATATAAAGGTTTCCATCATGTCTTCCCCTTTCCTTCTCTCTTCCTCTAACATATATAAAGGTTTCCATCATGTCCCCCTCTCCCTTCTCTCCTCCTGTAACATATATAAAGGTTTCCATCATGTCCTCCTCTCTCTTCTCTCCTCCTCTAACATATATAAAGGTTTCCATCATGTCCTCCTCTCCCTTCTCTCCTCCTGTAACATATATAAAGGTTTCCATCATGTCCCCCTCTCCCTTCTCTCCTCCTATAACATATATAAAGGTTTCCATCATGTCCCCCTCTCCCTTCTCTCTTCCTCTAACATATATAAAGGTTTCCATCATGTCCTCCTCTCCCTTCTCTCCTCCTATAGCATATATAAGGGTTTCCATCATGTCCTCCTCTCCCTTCTCTCGTTCTGTAATATATATATATATCCCTTTTTTTCCATGAACCGTATATATAGGTTTCATATGCAGCAATACTCTTAGACACTGCATGCTGCTCCCACTCACCGGCAGCACTAGTTCATCAAAGTACTGTGTATTGTCTTAGACTAATGATCTACAGAGTCCATGTAGCAGTCAGAAAAGCTTTTGTGGCCATGTTATTCTTGTTCCCACCTTGAGGTTCACTTCTATAGTGTTTGCCCAGAAAGCTGTTTATATAGTCACTACTGTATGGAGTTCTTTAAGGTCTGCTTGATGTTTAGAGTAGGACCTTTCCAATTACTTCACTGGAATTTAGGAGATGTGTAACTCGGTGTGCAGAGTTGTGTCTGGAAAGCAGAAGGAAGTTAAAACATTTGCTGCTTTAAGAATTGACCAGTTTCGAGAGTGCTGCTGCTTGTCACTGGCATTATTCTCCTCCTGCCACTATGGAAATACTTTTTTACCAACATGGCTTCAAAAACCTCCTGATTTTAATCTAATGACTGTCAGTACTGCTTGTGGTTTCTTTCTCCTTTGAGCTGGATGTCACAAGTCCTAGGAGCAGACTACTTCAATTCACTAAAGTACATGCATGCGACAAGTTTCAGCATGTGATGAACGGGGTTATTGGAAAAGCAAACTTTCATTTAGATTATTAAAAGATAATGAAAACTATTGGTTCAGATTTGTCATCAGTTTCTCTCCGGCTTATTTATAATGGTGTGAGAGGGGGCCTACAAAACCGTAACTGTACACTGACACTCCAAGACTGCAGACACATTTACAGCCTAAACACATATTTAGATCCACCTTCTCCCCTCCTGACCACTGATATCGATTATCTTGGCCATATATTACAGCCCGTGTGGGACTCTTCTAACTAACTGCATTGCTCTTCCCCACTCTAAAATCATATTATCATCCACAAAGTACTTTTTACTCTTATTGTCTTCACCACGCTAAATCTCGGATATGCAGTAGTCCTTTATTACAGTCTGTCACTTCTCTCTGCAGGGCAACAGCTCTATCATATACAATTGCAATCAAACTTATTTAACCCCTATTACAAATTACTTTTTTCTCCTAAATTTACCCTTTGATCTGCTTGCAAGAAAAAAAATCAAAGAACAATAAACTAATCTAACGAGTGATTTATCTAGCTACTGCAGTCTCCAAATTATTCCGCAACTGAATAGAATACCTCATAAGACCACTCATTTGTAAATTGGGTAGTGTCTCAAGGACACCTGATGAAGCTAATCAAGTACTTCATAAGGCCGCCTGCAGAGAATTCTCGCAGCGGGATCCGACCCGTACCCCTGCAGTGACCGCTGCGGCTCACCTGCTCCCGGCATCTCCCCTCTCTGCTATGTTGCGGCTGCCGCCCAGCAGGCGCATGCGCAGAGTGGAGGCGGCGTGTTACTAGTGACATTTCTGTGTGAGCCTCTGCGAGACCCGCATAGAAATAGAACATGCCGCAATTTGTTTTCCGCGCATGTTTTCAATCGCGGCTGTGTGCCTAGTATTGCGTTTTGTAATGCAATCCTATGCAGGCGGGAATGGGTGGAAATTCTGCGGGAAATCCCGCTGCGGAATTTCCACTGGTGTGCAGGGGGCCTTAGTTGCATTAGGTGTTCTTGAGATAAAACACACTGTCTAATTTTTTCTTTTGCAAACAGCTGAAAATGTATAAAAATGGCAAATGTAATTTGCAATGGGAATGGAATAGTTTTGATGGAAAGTATATGGTTTCATAAGGAATCTCCCTGATTTGTGGTGGTTATCGTCTCTTAGTTACAGTCTGTCACTTCTATCCTTAGGGTCACAGTTTTATCATCATCTTTCTATTTCATGCACTGTGTCTTTTTGACCAAGCTTTTTCATTTTTATTGACTTTCTTCAGGATGCAAGGATTTGGCACCTTAGCACGTGGACCTGTGTCCCTTCTGCTAGTTGCTCCTCGGTGCCCTCTGCTGGTGCCGATAGTTGTACCTATCTCCTATGTAGCTGCTCCATTTTACAGGGTCAGCTCTGTTCCCTTTTTGGCATTCAAGGATCTTTTATCTTTGCATTTTCTATACTTGTTGTTTCCCCTGACTGTAAGATGCTGAGGGTTGCTATTTAAATAGAAGATAACTCGAATATGTTAGTCCATGATTGGTTGGTGGCGCTTTTCATCATCATTGCTGCAGTGTGATGTTGTGATGAGCACTATCCTATGTGGGCCTTTATGTTCATGAAATCATATACAAAATAGTAAAATGTTTGAGAAGACTAGAAACGGTTGACAATCCTTCCTCATTTATGTTATGTTTTCATGATATGACGGCTGCTGCAGTTTGACATATCCCAGTAACTGCAAGTAACCTAAAATGTGACCTGTAATGAGATGTAGAAACAAGATGTACACAGGGGTGACATTAAGTGATGGGAGAAAAACAAAGATTTGCTGCAAATTCTCACATGGCCATCCACGTCTCAGATTCTCCATCATGCTTTGTTTTTCTCACATTATGGGGCAGCATGCAAATATGAGATAGTACAACTGAATGAATGACTGCATAAGGATCCCTCCATCCCCACGCTGCAGCGCTTAGTGTCTTCTCATCACTTACTGTACATTCACGCTTTGTTAGGGAAAGTGATTTTGCTGGTGAATTATTTAATACTAAAGTGATTTCAATCTGACCATTTCCAAACAACGAGATGAAGATTGTAGAAAACATGTTCCTGGAATATTTCAAGACTGTATTGGTCACTATAGAATCATCTTGTCAATTTGTACCCTGGCATATTAACAGCACTAATATTCCATGGAGAGAGGTAGAGAAGGGCTAAAATCATCAAAGCCCCAGATGCAGAAGACATCTCATAAAACTGAGATAAACCCAATGAACGACCACTAGCCATGGGATACGACAGGAGGCTCCCTCTTTTGCTCTGGTTGGGATTAAGAATCCTGCTTGCATGAATCAGATTGTCAGTAATGCATTGCTGTCCGCTCTCACCCAGCCCATGTAATCCATAAAGCTCCTTCCCTAAACAGACAATGCACCGCCCTAAGACGCTGTAGAGAAGAAATGCTTTTACATGCTACAAGGTACAATTCCTATAGTACTACGTTTTCTAGAGAGTTGTGCTGCCTCAGTTACTTTCACTACTGAACTACTTGTATTCAGCTGTTGACAAGCTTCACGTTTGCTTTTCTACCCATCTTATTTTTTCTCACTTAACACTTTCTGTTGTTTTGCCTTCTGTATCTATAGGGCTGAAAGTTCAATCATGCAGAATTATCCCAAACCCAATAAGTCAGCTATAAGACACGAGCTGAATGTAACAGATTGCTAGTCCAGGAATCACCTGTGCAGCATTTCATCACTTTGTTCTCCACCAAAGGCATAGCGATCTTCCAAACACCAAAGAATGAGAATCCTTCCTACTATGTAAAGCAAGGGTTATCTACCCTAATACTTGTGAAGACCTTCCACCGGCTCACCTCACACGTCCCAGAAGGCTAGCCTACCACCTCACACATACTCAGAATGTGTGCTATGGCACCATCAATGGGTCAATGCCCTTTGCATTTCCTAGTTAAGATGTTAGAACTGAATTTGAATTCTCTACAAGGAATGGATGATGATGATCAAATAGACATTCCTCTAAGTGGTTTCCTACCTGCTCGGTTAATTTCTAAGATTTCTTCTTGAGCGAGCGGGCAAGTATCACTCTGAGTGCTGTGGTGGGGAGAATTTACAACAGATTTACAATAATTTGGGGATCCCAGTTGGGGAGGGCGTGGGATATGCTTCTTTTTTTTCTTTGGTAGCTTCTGCTTAGCCATTGCTAAGGAATAATACATTCCAAAATTGTTCACAATGACAGGTACAGGCATAGCAATAGTCAGCACACCAGCAAGAGCGCACAATGCTCCCACCAGCATGCCAGACCATGTCTGAGGATACATGTCTCCGTACCCAAGTGTGGTCATGGTGACAACTGCCCACCAGAAGCCGATAGGGATATTTTTGAAATGTGTATGTTCACTGGCACTAGGATCATTAGGGTTAGCACCTATTCTCTCAGCATAATAGATCATTGTGGCAAAAATTAAAACTCCCAATGCCAAGAATATGATGAGCAGCAGGAATTCATTTGTGCTGGCACGAAGAGTATGTCCAAGAACCCTTAGACCAACAAAATGCCTGGTCAGCTTGAAAATTCGAAGAATTCGCACAAATCGGACAACCCTTAAGAAGCCCAAGACATCCTTAGCAGCTTTGGAAGACAGGCCACTAAGTCCCACCTCCAGATAGAAAGGCAGAATGGCCACAAAGTCAATGATGTTTAAAGTGTTTTTGATAAATTCCACCTTATTTGGGCAGAAGGTAATCCTCATCAGGAACTCGAATGTAAACCAGACCACACAGACTCCTTCGATGTAAGTCAGGAAGGCTTCTGTCTCCGATGCAATGTAAAAGCGCTGCTGGGTTTCATTCCCAATTATTTCAGTTTCAGTTTTGTTCACGATGGGGTTAAATCTTTCATGAGTCTCGAGGCAGAAGGTGGTGATGGAAACCAGAATGAAGAAGAGGGAGGCGAATGCCACATACTGTCAAAACAAAATCAGAAGCGTGTGAGCATAAAGAGATCAGATTATCACACTTTATGTTTTGTAATCCAGAGTTTAACATAACAAAGGTCAATTCTATAAAGTGACCCAAAAGACATTTCCAATTTACTTATCCTCGAAGTCGCAAACTTAAGGTTCCTACCTCTACTTTTGATAAATTAAGACTAGACGAATGTGGAATACATATGACCCAAGTTACCTCGTATACATGAATTGATATAGCTTTAAGGGTCTTTTGCTGATCTTTGTTTGGCTTTTGTCTACAATCGCGTTCTTTAGGGTTTTCTCAGAGTATGGAAAAGGACTGAACGCTTGGCAGCTGCTTGAAAGATATCACAAAGCGATCAGCAAAAATATCTGTGTGTCTGTGGCCAGCCTAACATGTCAGCCAGAATTAGTTTCCTAGTGATTTGAAGTGTATTCGGGTAACCCATCCCCCCCTCCTCAGGCCATTTCTGGGCCAACGTTTGCTAATGAAAGCAGCTGCTGCCTTTCTTTCGGCTTCTTAGTAATCAGTTTTCTTTTCAGCCACAGGAATCTCACTAAATATTTCTCTTATTTCTTATGCAAATGAACGCTGATTGTGAGGAAAGCGATCACCGCTCTTTTGTATCTGGGCATCTAACATGCATCGGTTTTAGTCCCAGTAGTCTTGGCCCATAAGGTGTGTGCTGAATAGTTAGCAAAACACAGGCACCCCTTCATCACCTTATGGGATGGGTCATGGGAATTCTGCGCCTCCTTCACAGCGCATGTATTTGTATGTACGTATCAGGTAAGGCTACATATAGTGAAATGTTACATCTGCCTCCGTCTTTGGGGGTTTGTTGTTTGTTCAATGAAGTCAAGTTCAGTCCAAGTAAAATTCTGGATTTCCCTGTGGACACTTTCCATCCTGAGCACTGACCGTGGCCCAGCATTTGCTCCTTACTCTATTATTGGACTATCTCACCAAGTGTTTTTCTTATTAATTAAAACCAGACAGAGAAACATATTCCATTTTTCTAATTTGTATTTATTTTCTGATTGTAGAATTGTTTATTTTGCTGTCTGTATATGGGTGGCCATATTGCCTGATTTGCATTTAACAGCATTTAGAACAACATGTGTCCTGTGCAGAGGTCATTGTGCAGGGAAGGAGAGGAGGTGAGCTGTGACATCACTTGTTGTGAATGGTGGATCCTGTGTTATCTATATATAGGTGTCACCTCAGTGTAATCCTGTCTGTGATCATAGTGAGATGACTGCCAGAAAGCTTAATCTACAAATCAGGAAATATGAGCCTATTAGGGCTCAGTCAGACGAGCGGCGATCCGCGTGTATTTCCGCATGGAAATAAAAACCGCACCGCGTGCGGGCGAACATCCGCATGACCACGTCCATTGCCACCCATATGTTCTTTCTTTGACAGGTGCGGATTTTCGTCTGCATCTGCAGTGATTTTTTTTTCTGCGCGGAAATACGCGTGCATCGTCACTCGTCTGACTGAGCCCTTATTAGGCTCTGTGGTTAGTGTGAAAAATGCAGGATTTAAAGATGTAGAAAAAAGCAGATTGTGAACAGAAATTTAAAAAAAAAACAAAAAAAAAAAATCAAAATGGTTACAAAATATGTTTAACCAAAAATGTGATTTATACAGTAGGTCATTTTCTGATGTTACATTTCCTTTAACTCCTACCTGCCCATGGACACATAGCAAGGTGTGAAATAAGGCCTGACTGCAAACATTTCCACTTCCCTGAGCAGAAGTCCTTTGTGTCCATGAAATGAAACTGTTTATGGCAAAGGATAGACTGGTCATCTTATACAGTCAGGAACACAGTTGCCATCGGATCATTGGAGAGTTTATGGCTTCTTCATCTTCCTAAATTTGCCATCGCTCCTCTATAGCAGCACTTTTACCAACAGTTACTTTTTTAACATCTCATGACTTACTGGAAATCTGCTTTAATCACTTTTCCTCATTGTCAGCCTAGAAGTCTACAGACACAAAACATACTGCATTACTTTAGAGCATGACTCTCAGTCTTACAACTAGTTATATAATGTTATCCAACACCCCATCCTGCCACCCAAAAAACACCCCAAACTGTAGACACGAACCCCATTAAGCGTTGCTAATCTGACTAGAGATGAGCGAGCACCAAAATGCTCGGGTGCTCGTTGCTCGAGTCGAACTTCCTGCGATGCTCGAGGGTTCGTTTCGAGTAACGAACCCCATGGAAGTCAATGGACGACTCGAGCATTTTTGTATATCGCCGATGCTCGCTAAGGTTTTCATTTGTGAAAATCTGGGAAACCCAAGAAAGTGATGGAAACGACACAGAAACGGATAGGGCAGGCGAGGGGCAACATGCAGGTCTCACTATTAAGCCACAATAGCGGCAAGAGTGGGCCCCCCCCCAACAATTTTTACTTCGGACAAACCCTCATTAGCAATGCATACCTTAGCTAAGCACCACACTACCTCCAACTAAGGACAAGCACTGCCTGCGGGACACACCCCTGCCTCTTCTCCTGGGTTACATGCTGCCCAACCCCCCGCACGACCCTGCGTCCGCAGCGCACACAAAAGTGTCCCTGCGCAGCCTTCAGCTGCCCTCATGCCACACCACCCTCATGTCTATTTAAAGGTGCGTCTGCCATGAGGAGGAACCGGAGGCACACACTGCAGAGGGTTGGCAGGGCCAGGCAGCGACCCTCTTTAAAAGGCGCAGGGCGATAGCCCACAATGCTGTAGAGAATCGTTGAGAAATTGACGTTCGATCTTCATTTCAATAAAGTGCCACCTCCGTCAGGAGCTGCAAACGTGGGCATGAGTTACATAGCTATGGGGAATCCATGTGCCCACACAGTATTCATTCTGTCTAGGTGTCGCATAGCTCAATCGACACCACAAGGGGAAAGCCATCTGCACTCTGCCCCCTACCCAAGTCAGTCAGTGTCTTTGTGCCAGACAGGTCAAACACCGTGATGGGAAGTCTGTGTGCACCAACAGCATAGGTGGGTCCTAGGCAACTCAAGACATGAACAATAAAGAAATCAGAGTGGCCAAACATGGCAGACTTACACTGCACCGACGACATAGACCTCGGGCCACAGCTTCAGCAATCGTAGGCATGAAGCGGACTTCAATGCTAGTACACCTGTGAAGGTCTCATTAAATCCGTTACGTTTTCTTTCACCGCTCGAAAGACTGGATTAGCCAGGAAAAAGTTCCACAGGCCCAACCTGGCGCCGTTGCAGTTCCCCCGGGACATAGGCCTTGGCCAACAGCTTCAGCAATCGTAGGCAGGAAGCGGACTTCGATGCTAGTACACCTGTGAAGGTCTCATTAATGCAGTTATGCTCCTCTCCTGTGGCCCAAACGAGTTTCTCAGATAACTGGTAACATGAGAGAAAATACATGATGCGCAATGCTGACCCCCTGACACCAAGCAGGAGGAGGAGATGGCCTCACAAGGCCCTGAAACCAAGACCAGGACCCGCTGTAGCCTGTGCTGAAAGGATGTGAGCGGGCCCTTGGCCAAGCTCGGTCCCGGCAAACACCTTGTGTGGCCCAAGGTGCTGCGAGTGACATAGCAATGGGGAATCTATATGTGTCCACACACTACTCATTCTGTTTGGGTGTCGGATACCTCATCGACAACGCAAGGGGTAAACCATCTGCACTCTGGACCCTACCCAAGTCTGTCAGTGTTTTGGGGACAGACAGATAAAGCATCTCTATGGGAAGTCTGTGTGCACCCAGAGCATGGGTGGGTCCAAGGAACTTAAAGACAGTACACATAAAGAAATCCGAGTGCCCAACCATGGCAGACTTTCACTGCACCCAGGACATAGGCCTCTGCACAAACCCTCAGCAATCGCGGGCCTACAGCGGACTCCGATGCTAGCGTAGCTGTGAACGTCTCATTAGCGCTGTATCGCTCCTCTTGTTTGTCCCAATGCAGTGCCCCAGATAGCTGTGGTAACGTGACAGAAAATACATGTTGGCTTCGGCCCACACTCCATGCCCTAGTCAGTCTGTTTTTTAAGTGCCAGGCAGGTACAACTCCGCTATGGGAAGTCTGTGTGAACCCACAGCATGGGTGGGTCCCAGGAAGCCACCGACGGTACATAAAGAAATCCCATTGCAGTGCCCCGGATAGCTGTTGTAACGTGAGAGAAAATACATGTTGGCTTCAGCCCACACTCCATGCCCTAGTCAGTCAGTGTTTTCTTTTGGGCCAGATAGGTAGAACACCACGATGGGAAAACTTAGTGCACCCATAGTATGCACAGACCCCTGTAATATTCCTGTAGCAAAGGTCTAAGCTGACCCCAGTAACAGTTATGTTGCAGAAGTCTAGGGAGACCCCAGTAACATTTCAGTAGTAACAGTATAGACAGACCCCAGTAACATTTATGTAGTAACATTATAGGCAGACCCCAGTAACATTTGTGTAGCAGCAGTATAGGCAGACCTCTGTAACATTTCTGCAGCTGAAGTATAGGCAGACCCCTGTAACATTAATGCAGTTACTGTCCTCTCCTTTGGCCCAAACAAGTTTCTCAGATAACTGTGGTAACACGAGAGAAAATACATGATGCTCATTGCTGATCACCTGACCCCAAGCAGGAGGAGGTGGCCTTACAAGGCCAAGACACCATGACCACGACCCGCTATATTCTGTGTGGGAAGCACATTAGCGGGCCCAGGGTCAGGCTCGGTTCCAAGCCTCCACCTTTGTGACCCAAGGTGCCCTCAGTTACATAGCAACGGGAAATCCATGTGTCGCAACATAGATAGCTCAACACTGGAAGGGGCAGTCTTTGAGTTCCTTGGCCTAGCCTATGCTGTAAGTGCACAAAGTGCCCAACCATGGGAGAGTTTCGCCCCGCCAAGCAACTTGGCCTCGGCCAGCAATTCTGGGCTAGTCAGTCACTGTATTTTTTGTGCCATATAGGTAAAACATCGCGATGGGAAGACTTAGTGCACCCATAGTTTACACAGACCGCTGTAACATTCCTGTAGCAAAGGTATAAACAGACCCCAGGAACATTTCTGTAGCAGAAGTATAGGCAGACCCCTGTAACATTTTGGTAGCTGCAGACCCCAGTACCATTTCTGTAGTGGAAGTATAGGCAGACCCAAGTATCATTTCTCTAGCAGCAGTATACACAGACCCCTGTAACATTTATGTAGCAGAAGCATATGCAGACCCCAGTACCATTTTTGTAGCAGCAGTATCAGCAGACCCCTGTAACATTTATGTAGCAGAAGCATATGCAGACGCCAGTACCATTTTTGTAGCAGCAGTATAGGCTGTGAGGAAGGAGGAGCAGCAGCCAGAGGATTCAGAGTTTCAGCAGTGGACGGCGTAGAAGACTGGGTGGTCAATACATTTCTGGATGCATTTTCTGCCATCCACGACAGGACCTGCTCACACTGCTCTGTTTGTAATAAAGGTCTACCACGTGGACCCAAAAATTGTGATATGAAGCTGGGGACCCCAGAAACTTGCCTCTCTCCTAATCCCGCAGCAGCCAGCTGGTATACACCTGGACCAGGGTCGGCCTGTGCCCACACCCTCACTTGGAACTCCGCATCCTCGCCCGCATCCACATCCTCGACCCCTACCCCTACCCCTCAGCATGGTGGATTACAAATAGAGCAGACACAGACCGCTGTAAATAATTATGCAATTATATGCGTACACTTTCATGCAGAGAGCGGAATTGTAACGCTAACTCCAGGCAGAAATAAATGGAAGGAAGGCCGCAAACAGGCCTAGCAATGCAATAGTGATGCACCAAAACTCCCACCAGGCACCCAGTAAAATGCAGACGGTCAGAGGTAGCCCAACGAAGGAGCTTTTTGGGTTTTTTTTTTAAAAAGAAGACAGGCTATATACTGTGTATATCACTTTCCGTCTATAAGTACCTGTGTTGGCCGTACGCTGAGCGTCAAATTCACTGCAGACACAGGCCGGTGTAAATAATCTTGGAATTATGTGTGTAGTCTTTGTCGCTGAGAGCAGTATAGTAAGGCAAACTCCAGGCAGAAAAAAATAGTCAGGAAGGCCGTAAACAGGCCTAAGTGCAATAGTGATGGACTACAACTCCCATCAGACACCCAGTAAAAGGTAAACGGTCAGCGGTAGCCCTAAGAAAGAGCTTTTTGTTTTTTTTGGTCAAAGAATGCAGGCTATATAGTGTGTATATAATTTTCCCTATATCAGTCGCTGTGGCCGTATGCTGTGCGTCTCTAATTCACTGCAGACACAGGCCGGTGTTAATAGTCTTGGAATTTTGTGCGTACACTTTGTTGCTGAGAGCGGTATAGTAAGGTAAACTCCAGGCAGAAAAAATTAGTCAGGAAGGCCGCAAACAGGCCTAGCTGTGCAATAGTAAAGGACTACAACTCCCATCAGACAACCTGTAAAACGCACACGGTCAGAGGTAGCCCAAAGAAGGAGCTTTTATTTAAAAAAATTTTTGAAAAAGAATACCGGCTATATAGCGTGTATATGACTTTCCCTCTATCAGGGACTGTCGCCGTACGCTGTGCGTGAAGTTGACTGCAGATACAGGCCAGTGTAAAAAAGTTTGGAATTATTGGCGTACAGTTGGAGGCTGACAGCGGTATTGTAACGCAAACTGCAGCCAGAAAAAAGTTATACGGAAAGCTGCAAACAGGCCTAGCTGTGCAATAGTGATGGACTACAACTCCCATCAGACAACCTGTAAAATGCACACGGTCACAGGTAGCCCTAAGAAGGACCATTGTGGTTCTTGTACACAGGATCCTACACTACCACTGTCCCTATCCCAGCAATGCTGTCCCTATACTATGTAGTACAGACTGCAGCCTGAGAACGCTATAGCTGTAATGGGGCTGAACGCCCGATATACAAAAAAAAATGTTTTGCAAAACTGCTACCAGCAGCCACAACAGTAATGCAGACGGTCATATGCGGCCCTAAGAAGGACCGTTGGGGTTCTTGTAGACAGGATTCCACACTAACACTTTAGCTATAGCAGCACCAGCACTGTCCCTGATCTCTCCCAGCGTGTGTCTGAGGCGAGCCGCGGGCGCCCCACTTTAAATACTCGGGGGTCACTTGATCTCACCAGCCACTCACTGCAGGGGGGTGGGATAGGGCTGGAACGTCACAGGAGGAAGTGGTAATGCCTTCCCTGCATGTCTATTGGTCAGAAAATGACGCAAAACTTTCAGGGAAGGAAATGGAATTGACTCGAACACCGCGTGGTGCTCGCCTCGAGTAACGAGCATCTCGAGCATCCTAATACTGGAACGAGCATCAAGCTCGGACGAGTACGCTCGCTCACCTCTAAATCTGACCAATAACTTGCTGCAGGACGCAGACTTTCTTCAATACCGTAGAAATATAAGTGCTCTGCATTATGGGGGGGGGGACATTAATCTTGTTTCTGGCAGCATTTATGTATTTGACCTACTTATAAAACAAACAAGACGATCATTCATCTATGATACTGCTTTGTACATTGAAAGAGAGCCTATAAATAGAGCTGGGGCAGGAAACAATGGCCAAAAGTGCAGATCACCAGAAGAAACGGATGGATGTGTCACTCCAGCCATAAAACCATCTGAGTAATCTTACATTTTTGCTAACTGTATAGTCCAACTTCTGCTCTATTACATACATTGGGATACATTTATTGCTGGTATTCGGGCAGAATCCTGATGTAAGTTGTGCCTTTTTGGTACAAATTAGTTTAAACAAATTTACTGTTGATTCGCCGTAAAAAAAACAGATGTTATGCCTCTCACTCCGCTTTACAAAAGTGTCCAGAAAAGGTACGTGCAAATAATAAACCCGAACATCAGATCAGAAAGGGCTCACTGTTCTGAGGCTTGCCGATTCCACTGAGATGTGTGGAGCCGATCTGATGTGGAGACTTGGTGGCTGCTAGCTCACGCAGCTGACAAACACAAAGAGGAGGTAACCCGCTTCAACACGTCGCGCTCCAATCAACAGCACTTCATTTCATCTTCATATAGGACAGTGAAATATAAACTTTAAAAAAGCATTCCATTAAGCCAACGACGCATTTCAATAAACTTAACTCCGCTATCTTCAGGAGAAAGCGGAGTTAAGCGGGTGGTAAGTTCGCTGAAACGCGTCATTGGTTTAACAGAATATATTTCACTGTCCTATATGAAGATGAAATCAAGTATTATTGATTGGAGAGCGACATGTTGAAGCTGGTTACCCCCTATTTCTGTCTAGAAATAGGGTTACGGTTGGAGTGGAGGGAGGTTTTTACAGACATTTATGAGATGCAAAACTTTTAAAAAGTTGAAAACTGTATATACTGGAGTATTAGCCGACCCGAGTATAAGCCAAGTTAATAAGTTGTACCTCAAAAAACTGGTAAAACTTATTGACTCGACTATAAGCCTTGCTGTACTCGAGTATATACTAGGTAAAAAACCCCGCAATACTCACCTCCCAGCCGTCATCTGTGTCCCCGGCGCGATGCTCTCCCTGGCGGTGCGGCAAGCTGCTTCAGACTTCTCCCAACTTCTCCCTGGCTCGGTGTTGAATTCCCCCACCGTCAGCGCTGTGTAACTAAGCGCTGTGATTGGATCGAGTGCCAGCCAGTCACAGCCGGCACTCGATAAATCAATCACAGCCATTCAGTGATGTAATTCACTGAATGACTGTGAATATTTGAGTGCCGGCTGTGATTGGCTGGCGCTTGATCCAATCACAGCGCTTAGTTAAGGCCCATTTACACCAGCCGATGATCGCTAAAACATGGCAAATCGGTGATCGTTTTAGCAATAATCGGTGCGTGTAAATGTGCGCCCATCGTCCGCTTTTCAAGCAGTCTTAGCTGATCATTAAATTCAAGCTAACCAAAAAATCGTTGTTTACTTTTATCAGTAGTTCTCCGCGGGTAGTGCTGATAGCATTGTTTCCCCGTGGAGAAGAAAGGATCTGAGCGCAGATAATAGCCTCTTAATAGGGTTCAGGAAAGGCTTCATTTGCATACATAAATGGTATTTAAGTAGCTGAGTGGCTACTTAAATACCAATTTATACTTTATGCAAAATGATCGCTCAAAGCTGTCACTCAGACTGTCATTTGAGCGATCTTTGAGCGATCATCAGCCCGTGTAAACAAGCCTTTACACAGCGCTGACGGCAGGGGGAATTCAAAACGAGCCAGGGAGATAACAGTGGGGAGAAGTCTCAAGCTGCTTGCTGCATCACCAGAGAGAGCATCGCACCGGGGACACAGACGCCGGATGAGAGGTGAGTATTGCGTTTTTCTTTTTTACCTCACTCGAGTATAAGCCAAGGGGGGCTTTTTCAGCACATTTTTTGTGCTGAAAAACTTGGCTTATACTCGAGTATATACAGTAGTTTGTCACAATCTCACTCCACTAGCTGAGTGCTGTACAAAGTGACTTCACATATCCAGACTTATTCAAAGATGCAACAAATGTAGCAATATCATGGAACATTTCAAACATTTTTCAAAAAACTGGAGAGAGAAAAGTTGCCAGAAAAGTGGCATAAAAAATTCCCCTGCTCATAAAATCCAACTATTGTTATCACATAAAGAAAACATCTCATCAGTACACACTGAAAATGTTAGTAATGTAGTGGTACTTGGAGCGTCTGCTACTAAATTCTGAGACATAGATAGAAAGATAGATATGAGATAAATGGAGAGAAAGATAGACAGATATGAGATAATAATAATCTTTATTTATATAGCGCCAACATATTCCGCAGCGCTTACAAGACAGGGGGAACAGAAACAAAACCCTGGTTACATGTAGTAATTAGTTGGCTCGTTGTTTTTTTTTTGCCTTCCTCTGGACCAACGGGGGGTTGGGGTTGAAACAGACTTAACTAGATGGACATTGTCTTCATTGAGCCTAACTTACTATGTTACCAGTAGGGGTGAGGGGCTCCAATGAGCTTACATGCTACAGATAGTGGAGGGATACAGAAGGTAAAGTGACTGGAGAGGTGCATGGTATGGCGAGGTGGAGAGTGAGGGATAGTATACTCATAGACAATGGTCAGGCCGTATAGTGGCTGATCCGGTGTGACTGCAGGGGCAGTTGATAGCGGCTAGCAGGGATTGCAGTCAGTAGGTCAGGAAGGAGGTTATCAGGCAGAGTACAGAGGAGTTTGGTTTAGGGGATATGGTATGCCTCCATGAAGAGATGCGTTTTTAGAGCACGCCTGAAGTTCTGTGTGTCGGGGATTTCCCAGATAGTTTTGGGTAGGGCATTCCAGAGGACTGGTGCTGCTCTGGAAAAGCCTTGGAGGTGGGAATGAGAGGTTTGAGTTAAATGGGCACTTAATCTGTCTTCATTAGCGGAGCGTAGGGTGCGGGCTGGGTGGTGAATTGAGATGAGGGATACAATGTAGGGTGGTGCGGTGCTGTGGACAGCTTTGTGGATGAAGGAAGTGAGCTTGAATTGAATTCTGTATTTGACCGGGCAGCCAGTGCAGTGACTGGTACAGGGCAGAGTAGCGGCTGGACAGGGAGATGAGCCTGGCAGCCGCATTCAGGATGGATTGGAGGTGGTAGAGTCTGGCGCAGGGGAGGCCGATCAGCAGCGAGTTGTAATAACAGAGCCAAGAGTAGATGAGGGCAACAGTAAGCGTTTTTAGTGTGTCCACAGTGGGAAAAGGGCGGATTTTTGAGATGTTCTTGAGGTGCAGCTGACATGTTCGAGCGTGAGATTGGATATATTGGGGGTAAAAGAGAGTCAGGGTCGAATATAACCCAAAGACAGCAGGTGTGCTGGGAGTTATGGTGTCACACACTGAGATGGAGATGTCAGGAAGAGTTCGGTTAGTGGAGGGCGGAAACACGGGTAGGTAATTTTTTGAGAGGTTCAGTTTTAGGTAGAGAGAGGACATAGTGTTAGAGACAGCGGACAGACAGTCGGTGGCGTTCTGGAAGACCGGTGCTGTGATGTCACGGGAAGAGGTATATAGCTGAGTGTCGTTGGCATAGAGATGATACTGAAAGCCAAATCTTCTGATGGTTTCACCAATAGATGCTGTGTTGTTGGATAAGAGAAGTTTACTGAAGACGGAGCCCTGGGGACCCCAACAGCAAGGGGAAGAGGAGGGGAGGTAGAGCCTGCAAAGAACAGGCTTAATGACCGGTCAGATAGGTAGGGGGCTGCAATTTAGGCCTAACAAGGAAGTGAAAAGTGTTAAAGAGTCTATCAGGGTTGTGAGATAGTGAGGAGATGTAAGAGGTAAAGTAGACATGTTTGACGTGGTGGAAGGATAGGTTGTAGGATCTCAGCAGGGATTTGGAGTGGAGAAAGTCTACGGACCTTTGTGACTTTCTCCACTTCAAATGAGATAGATATATATGACTTGAGAAGGAAAGTTGCCAGAAAACTGGTGTACAAAAAACCCCTGCTGATAAAATCCCACTATTGTTACCATATAAAGAAAACATCTCATCAGTAGATAGAAAGATAGATATGAGAGAGATAAGATGGTTAAATAAGATAGATAGGTAGATGGATGGATGGATGGATGGATGGATGGATAGATAGATATAAATAGGTAGATATAGATAGGTAGATAGATAGGTAGATAGAGAGATAGATAGATAGATAGGTAGATATAGATAGGTAGATATAGATAGATAGATAGATTATAGATAGATAGATGGGTAGATAGATGGATGGATAGATATGAGCTAGATAGATGGGTAGATAGATAGATAGACAGATAGATGGGTAGATAGATAGATAGATAGATAGGAGATAGATGGATGGATAGATAGATATGAGATAGGAGATAGATCGATAGAAAGAAAGATAGATATGAGATAGATAGATAGATAGATAGATAGATGATAGATAGATGTGAGATAGATGATAGATGGAGAGATGTGAGATAGATAGGAGATAGATATGAGATAGATAGATGAGATAGATGAGATAGATAGATAGATAGAAAGAAAGATAGATATGAGATAAATAGATAGATATATGAGATAGATAGATAGGAGAGAGAGATAGATAGATAGATAGATGATAGATAAATAGATAGATAGATGATAGATAAATAGATATGAGATAGATATATATGAAATAGATGAGATAGATAGATAGGAGATAGATGGATGGGTAAATAGATAGATGGATAGAGAGATAGATATGAGATAGAGAGATAGATATGAGATAGAGAGATAGATAGATATGAGATAGGGAGATAGATAGATAGATAGGAAAGAGATAGGTAGATAGGAGATAGATAGATAGATAGATAGATAGATAGATAGATAGATAGGAGATAGATAGATAGGAGATAGATAGATATGAGATAGATAGATAGGTAGATAGGAGATAGATAGATAGGTAGATAGATAGGAGATAGATAGATATGAGATAGATAGGAGATAGATAGATAGATAGATAGGAGATAGATAGATAGATATGAGATAGATAGATATGAGATAGATAGGAGATAGATAGATAGATAGATAGGAGATAGATAGATAGATAGATAGATAGATAGGTAGATAGATAGATAGATAGATAGATAGGTAGATAGATAGATAATAGATAGATAGATAGATAGATAGGAGATAGATAGATAGATAGGAGATAGATAGATAGGAGATAGATAGATAGATAGGAGATAGATAGGAGATAGATAGATAGATAGATAGGAGATAGGAGATAGATAGATGGATAGGAGATAGATAGATAGATAGATGGATAGATATGAGATAGATAGATAGATAGATAGATAGATAGATAGATAGATAGATAGGAGATAGATAGATATGAGATAGATAGATAGATAGATAGATAGATAGATAGATAGATAGATAGATAGATAGGAGATAGATAGATATGAGATAGATAGATAGGTAGATAGGAGATAGATAGATAGGTAGATAAATATGAGATAGATAGATATGAGATAGATAGATAGATAGATAGGTAGATAGGAGATAGATAGGTAGATAGATAGATATGAGATAGATAGATAGGAGATAGATAGATAGGAGATAGATAGATAGATAGATAGATAGATAGATAGATAGATAGATAGGAGATAGATAGGAGATACATAGATAGATAGGAGATAGATAGATAGATAGATAGGAGATAGATAGATAGGAGATAGATAGATAGGAGATAGATAGATAGATAGGAGATAGATAGATAGATAGATAGGAGATAGATAGATAGATGGATGGATATGAGATAGATAGATAGATAGATAGATAGGAGATAGATAGATAGATAGATAGATAGATAGATAGGTAGATAGATGGATGGATATGAGATAGATAGGTAGATAGATAGATAGGAGATAGATAGATATGAGATAGATAGATAGATAGGAGATAGAGATGAGCGAACGTACTCGTTACGAGTACATACGCACCCGAGCACCGCCATTTTCGAGTACAGCAGTACTCGCGCGTAAAGATTCGGGGGGCGCCGTGGCGGCACGGGGGGTAGCAGTGGGGAGTGGGGGGGAGAGGGAGAGAGAGAGGGCTCCCCCCTGTTCCCCGCTGCTACCCCCCGCACCGCCGCGCCTCTCCCCGCCCCACGGCGCCCCCCGAATCTTTACGTGCGAGTACTGAAGTACTCGAAAATGGCGGTACTCGGGTGCGTAAGTACTCATTACGAGTACGTTCGCTCATCTCTAATAGGAGATAGATAGATAGATAGGTAGATGGGTAGATAGATGGATGGATATGAGATAGATAGATAGATAGATGGGTAGATAGATATGAGATAGATAGATAGGAGATAGGTAGGTAGATAGATAGATAGATAGATAGATAGATAGATAGATAGATAGATACTGCTGTTTTTCCCCATGCTCTCCAATGTACATTCTGTCCACTTTTCTCAAATAATATTGTCTAAGGACAGAAAAGCTATTAAGCCATTACACAAAGTAACTGGATGTTAATTAATTCCCACTAAATAAAAAATGAATCATAAAAACTCAATGGGCTAATTAACAGCAACAAAACAGAAGAGAGTGAGCAAAATCAGACTGTATACAATTGGTCAGAAAGCTGAGCACTGCAGCCCTTCATCCTCCTGTCGTGTATTATAATATGTGATATCCTGAGAGGAAACCACTGATGTGGTTACTATTATATTATGTCATTCATGCTGATGACAAATCCTCACACAAGCTGCTTTCAAGTTCTAAGGTCTCCTCATTCTTTTCTCAGGAATAGAAGCAGATAAAAGCATGGCACTCATTTTAGAAGATGGCGGCATTCTTGGGGAATGAGTAAGACAGGTGATGGCATTGCACAGTGCACACAACCCAGGTGAATGTCATGTTAGAATGAAGCAAAAGAGCCTTGGCCAGATAACAGTCAGTCCAACATGATTGTGTAGCAAGTGGTTATGGAGGATCGTCAATTGACTGTGGAAGACATTGCTTGTAAAGTCAGCATTTCCATAGGCTCTGTGCACACCATCCTCCATGTAGACCTGAGGTTTCCTCTAGATGTGAGATGTGGCATGAATGTTGACCAACAATCACAACACTGCATACATGGAAATGTGTCAGGCAATCTCGACACGTGATGACCACTGGCGTACCATCAGGGGTCGCAATGGCGACTAGGCCCCTGCGCAGAGGCTGACCAGAGGCCACTCTCTGCCATATACAAATATGGATTCAGCGCATTAATGGATGGTCACACTGTTGGACGCACTGCACCAATCATGCAGAGCCGACACTGTGACCAGCCCGAGATGAAAGAGTAAAAAAGAGGAGTAGATAGGAGGAGGGAGGCAGACACACTGCACGGCACAGAAGGGAGTATGAAGATGATGTCATCACCCTGCTGCTCCCCTCCTGCTGACACAGCATACCGTGGACACGTCTGCCTGCCCTGATGCTCTCCTCACACAGAGAAGTGGTCTGACGGGGTATGTGTGTATGTAAGTATCTCTCTCTAATATCTATCTATCTCCTATCTATCTATCTGTCTTTTTCATATCTATCTAATATCTATCTATCTCATAGATAGATATTATATAGACAGATATGAGATAGATAGCTATCTATCTGTACATCTAGCTCATATTTATCTCATAGCATATCTATCTATCTCATATCTATCTATCTGTCTCACATCCATCTATCTTACATCTTTCTTTTTCTCCATCTATCTCAAAATCTATCTCATATCTCACTATTTATCTATCTATCTATATCACATCTATCTATCTATCTCAATCTAACATCTCTCTTATCTCTCTCTCTATCTCATATCTATCTATGTGTCTATATCTCATATTTATCTTTATTTCTCACATCTATCTACCTTATATCTCCGCGTCTCTCTCTATCTATCTCATATCTATCTCTCATATCTATCTATCTCCTATCTATCTCCTATCTATCTCCTATCTATCTCATATCTATCTGTCTCCTATCTATCTATCTATCTATCTATCTGTCTATCTATCTCATATCTATCTATCTATCTATCTATCTCATATCTCACTATCTATCTATCTATCTATCTATCTCCTATCTATCTATCTATCTATCTCCTATCTATCTATCTCCTATCTATCTCCTATCTATCTATCTATCTCATATCTCACTATCTATCTATCTATCTCATATCTCACTATCTATCTATCTCATATCTCACTATCTATCTATCTCCTATCTATCTATCTACCTATCTATCTCATATCTATCTCCTATCTATCTATATCCTATCTATCTATCTATCTATCTATCTCATATCTATCTATCTCATATCTATCTCATATCTATCTATCTCCTATCTATCTATCTATGTATATCCTATCTATCTATCTATCTATCTATCTCCTATCTATCTATCTCTCACATCTATCTATCTATCTATCTATCTATCTAATATCTCACTATCTATCTATCTAATATCTCACTATCTATCTCCTATCTATCTATCTATCTATCTATCTCACATCTACCTATATATCACATATCTATCTATTTCATATCTATATTTTTATCTTTCATTTCTATCTCTCTATATATCCAACTATCTATTTGTCTCATATCTCTCAATTCATATCACTATCTATCTCATATCTATCAATCTATTTATCTGTCTCATATCTGTCTATCTATCTGAATATCTATCTCCTATCTATCTATCTATCTATCTCCTATCTATCTATCTATCTATCTATCTATCTATCTATCTATCTATCTATCTATCTATCTATCTATCTCACATCTATTTATTTATCTCACATCTATCTTTCTCTCTCACTATCTACATCATATATATCACTCTATCTATCATCTATCTATCTATCTTTCTCACTATCTTAGGGCTCCCACCCACTGGCGATATTTTCTTCCTTGCGCTGCAAGAGCACGAGAAAAATCTCACATCGCAGCGCAAGAAAGAGGCCGGTATAGAACCGGCATATCGCAAGTGGTTTCAACGGGGCTAGCGACAGCAGTGCTAGCCCAATTGAAAGCATAGGGAGAATACCGCGGACTTCTGCCACAGCTGTGACAGCTGTGGCAGGAGTCTCCTTCATCCCCACGGGGACCGCGGGGATGAAGGAATCCTCTGCCACAGCTGTCACAGCTGTGGCAGAAGTCCGCGGCATTCTATTCTATTGCTTTCAATGGGATCGGCACTGCTGCCGATCCCATTAAAATCAATGGTTTCAGCCAAGCCCCGCAGAATGATTATCAGGGAAGGGCTTGAAATATAAGGCCTTCCCCGATAATCATCAATAAGTGTGAAAAAAAATTAAAAAATGTATCAGTCACCTCTCCTGCGCTCAGCCGTGTCCTCCTGCTGGCTCCCTGGCACTGCTATTAAGCTCTTTCAGCAGTCGGGGATTTAAAAATCCCCGCCTCCTGAAAGAGCTGTGCAGATTGGCTGAGGGCTCAGCCAATAGCAGCTACTGCTTAGCTATTGGCTGAGTGCTCAGCCAATCACCCATAGCCCTTAGCTATTCATTCGCGATGCACAAGAGCTCGTTTCGAGTAACGAGCCCCATTGAAGTCAATTGGGGACTCAAGCATTTTTGTATATGACCGATGCTCTGCATAGGTCTTCACCTGTGAAACTCTGGAAAACATCCAAAAGTCATGGAAACACCACAGAAACGGATAGGGCAGGGCAGGGGCAGCATGCAGGGCTGCATCTCAGGTTCCCAGGTCCCACTATTAAGCCACAATAGGGGCAAAAATTTGCCCCCCCCCCCCAACAATTTTTACTTTGGACAAACCCTCATTAGCAAGGCACGCCTTAGCTAAGCACCACACTACCTGCAACCAAGCACAATCACTGCCTGCCCGATCCTGCTTCCACAGCGCACACAAAAGTTTCCCTGCGCAGCGTTCAGCTGCCCTCATGCCACACGCTGGCCTCATAGCCACACCACCCTCATGTCTATTTATAAGTGCGTCTGCCATGAGGAGGAACTGGAGACACACACTGCAGAGGGTTGGCAGGGCCAGGCAGTGACCCTCTTTGAAAGTGTGGGCGATAGCCCACAATGCTGTTGAGAATCGATGATAAATTGACATGCGATCATCATTCCAATCCCGTGCCACCTCCATCGCAAAATAGTCAGGAGCTGCAAACGTGGGCATAAAGGGGACTTAGGTTCCAGCACTTCTACGCATCTCCACAATGCTACAATACTCTGTGTGGGAAGCACGTGAGCGGGCCCATGGTCAGGCTCGGTCCCAGCCTCCACCTTGTGTGACCCAAAATTCCGCGAGTTACATAGCAATGGGAAATCCATGTGTCCCCCCACAATTCATTCTGTGTAGGTGTTAGATAGCTCAACACCACAATGGAAAGTCTTTGAGTTCCTTGGCCTCGCCTATGCTGTCGGTGCACAAAGATGGTATTACACAAGAAAAAAAAAGAGTGCCCAAACATGGCAGAGTTTTACCGCGCCAAGGACCTCGGCCCACATTTCTACCCTAGTCAGTCAGTGTATTTGTGCCAGACAGGTAAAGCAATGCAATGGGAACTCATTGTGAACTCACAGCATAGGCGAGCCCAAGAAACGCAAGCATGGTATTACACATGAGGAAATCACAGTGCCCAAACATAGCAGAGTTTCATCCTGCGAAGGGCCTCGGCCTACATTTCTGCCCTAGTCAGTCAGTGGGTTTGTCAGACAGGTAAAACATCGCAATGGGAAGTCTTTGTGCACCCACAGCATAGGCGAGCCCCAAAAACTTAAAGATGGTATTACGCATAAAGAAAGTGCCCAAACATGGCAACGTTTCACCCCACCAAGGATCTCAGCCTCTGCACACACCCTCAGCAATTGTGGGCATAAAGCGGACTTCGATGCTAGTACAGCTGTGAACGTCCCATTAAATCAGTTGCGGTTGCTTTCACCGCTCCAAAGATTGGATTAACCAGGAACAAGTTCCACAGGCCCAACCTGGCACAGTTGCATTTCCCCCAGGACATAGGCCTCAGCCCACACCCTCAGCAATCGTGGGCATTAAGCGGACTCCGATGCTAGTACAACAGTGAACGTCTCATTAATGCAGTAACGCTCGTATTCTTTGGCCCAAACCAGTGTCTCAGATAACTGTGGGAACACGAGAGAAAATACATGATGCCCAGTGCTGATCCCCTGACCCCAAGCAGGAGGAGGAGGTGGCCCTACAAGGCCAAGAAACCATGACTAGGACCCGCTGTAGCCTGTGTGGGAAGTATGTGAGCGGGTCCTTGGCCAGGCTCGGTCCCAGCAAACACCTTGTGGGATCCAAGGTGCCACGAGTTACATAGCACTGGGAAAATCTATGTGCCCACACACTATTCATTCAGTGTAGGTGTCGGATAGCTCAATCGACACCGCAAGGGGAAAGCCATCTGCACTCTGCACCCTACCCAAGTCAGTCAGTGACTTTATGCCAGACAGGTAAAACACCGCTATGGGAAGTCTTTGTGCACCCACAGCATAGGCGAGACAAAGGAACCCAAAGACAGTAATAAACATGAAGAAATGACAGTGCCCAAACATGGCAGACTTTCACTCCGCCGAGCACATAGGCCACAGCAAACACCCTCAGCAAAAGCGGGCATGAAGCGGACTCTGATGATAGTACAGCTGTGATTTACATAGCAACGGGAAATCCATGTGTCCAAAAACAGATAGCTCAACACTGCAAGGGGAAGTCTTTGAGTTACTTGGGCTCGCCTATGCTGTAAGTGAACAAAGATGGTATTACGCAGAAAGAAATCAGAGTGCCCAACCATGGGGCAGTTTCACCCCACCAAGCAATTTGGCCTCGGCCCACAATTCTGGCCTAATCAGTCACTGTATTATTTGTGCCAGATAGGTAAAACACCGCGATGGGAAGACTTAGTGCACCCATAGTATAGACCGACCCCTGTAACATTCCTGTAGCAAAGGTATAAACAGACCCCAGTAACATTTCAGTAGCACAATTTCTGTAGTAACAGTATAGACAGACCCCTGTAACATTTTTGTAGCAAAAGTATAGGCAGACCCCATTAACATTTCTGTAGTAACAGTATAGACAGACCCCTGTAACATTTCTGTAGTAGGAGTATAGACAGACCCCAGTAACATTTCTGGAGTAAAAGTATATGCAGACCCCAGTAGCATTCCTGTAGTAACAGTATAGACAGATCCCTGTAACATTTCTGTAGCAAAGGTATAGGCAGACCCCCTGTAACATTTCTGTAGTAAACGTATAGACAGACCCCAGTAACATTTCTGGAGTAAAAGTATATGCAGACCCCAGTAGCATTCCTGTAGTAAAAGTATAGACAGATCCCTGTAACATTTCTGTAGCAGAAGTATAGGCGAACCCCTGTAACATTTCTGTAGTAAACGTATAGACAGACCCCAGTAACATTTCTGGAGTAAAAGTATATGCAGACCCCAGTAGCATTCCTGTAGTAACAGTATAGACAGATCCCTGTAACATTTCTGTAGTAACAGTATAGACAGACCCCTGTAACATTTCTGTAGTAGGAGTATAGACAGACCCCAGTAACATTTCTGGAGTAAAAGTATATGCAGACCCCAGTAGCATTCCTGTAGTAACAGTATAGACAGATCCCTGTAACATTTCTGTAGCAAAGGTATAGGCGAACCCCTGTAACATTTCTGTAGTAAACGTATAGACAGACCCCAGTAACATTTCTGGAGTAAAAGTATATGCAGACCCCAGTAGCATTCCTGTAGTAAAAGTATAGACAGATCCCTGTAACATTTCTGTAGCAGAAGTATAGGCGAACCCCTGTAACATTTCTGTAGCAAAGGTATAGGCAGACCCCTGTAACATTTCTGTAGTAAACATATAGACATACCCCAGTAACATTTCTGTAGTAACAGTATAGACAGAGCCCAGTAACATTTCTGTAGCAGAAGTATAGGCAGACTGGGGACCGAGTAGCGCGGTGGCGATCTGAGTGGCAGGTTGGGGCACAGGGGAAAAGGCAGTGGTGTGACCTGGAGGCAGTGAACAGCCTTCGTTCTACCTTGTTGGGTGATTGGCCATCATATGCCTGCGCATGTTGGTGGTGGTGAGGCTGGTAGTGGTGGCTCCCCGGCTGATCTTGGTGCGACACAGGTTGCACATCACTGTTCGTCGGTCGCCCGCGCTCTCACTGAAAAACATCCACACCTTTGAACACCTAGGCCTCTGCACGGAGGCTTGGCGAGTGGGGGTGCTTTGGGAAACAGTTGGGGGATTCTTCAGTCTGGCCCTGCCTCTACCCCTGGCCACCCCACTGCCTCTTTCAACCTGTCCTGCTGCTGCACTTGCCTCCCCCTTTGAAGACCTGTCCTCAGTAGGCTTAGCAAACCAGGTGGGGTCAGTCACCTCATCGTCCAGCTGCTCTTCCTCCGAATCCTCTGTGCGCTCCTCCCTTGGACTTACTTCCCTTACTACTACCTCACTGATAGATAACTGTGTCTCATCGTCATCATCGTCCTCCTCACCCACTGAAAGCTCTTGAGACAGTTGCCGGAAGTCCCCAGCCTCATCCCCCAGATCCCGGGAACTTTCCAAAGGTTGGGCATCGGTCACAACAGACTCCTTAGGTGAAAGAGGAACCATTTTTTCCCACTCAAGGCAGGGACCTGAGAACAGTTCCTGGGAGTCTGCCTGCTCATCAGAATATGTCATTTTAATGGAGTGAGGAGGCTGGAAGGAGGAGCAGCAGCCAGAGGATTCAGAGTTGCAGCAGTGGACTGCATAGAAGACTGGGTGGCTGATACATTGCTGGATGCATTTTCTGCCATCCACAACAGGACCTAATCACACTGCTCTGTTTGTAATAAAGGTCTACCGCGTGGACCCATAAATTGTGATATGAAGCTGGGGACCCCAGAAACTTGCCTCTCTCCTAATCCTGCAGCAGCCAACTGTGATTCACTATGACCAGGAACTCGGCCTGTGCCCACACCCGCGCTTGGACGTCCGCATCCACATGCTCGTCCTCGACCCTTACCCCTACTCCTCATCATGGCAGATTAAGATTAGAGCAGGGCCCAAATAAATTACCCCACTGTACAGCACTGACAACTGGGCCTTAATTCACCGCACACAGAGACTTGTAGATAGCGGAGGCTCTATGCTGTGGCTTGTGTCTTGCGCTGATACCTAGGGGTAATTTATTGCTCGCAGCGACTTGTAGATAATAGGCTGTGTGGAGGGGGAGAAGACTCTAAAGCCAGTGGATAGTGCTGGTAACTGGGGCAATCTCAACCCCACCAAGGAAAGGGTATTGTGAGACACTCTGCACAGCGGCTGAGCTGAAATACTTTGCAGTGGCCCCGGTAATATTACAGTAGTGTTTAGCGGTGAGACGGCGGTCTAATTCACTGCAGACAGAGAATGGTATAAATAATTATGGAATTATTTGCGTTCACTTTCACGCTGAGAGCGGTATTGTAACGCTAACTACAGACAGAAAAAAATTATACGGAAGGCTGCAAACAGGCCTAGCTGTGAAACAGTGAAGCAGTACAACTCCCATCAGACAACCTGTAAAATGCACACGGTCAGATGCAGCCCAACGAAGAAGCTTTTGCTCTTTTTTTTTCTTAAAAGAATACAGGCTGTATACTGTGTATATCACTTTCCCTCTATAAGTGGCTGTGTTGGCCCTACACTCTGCGTATAATTCACTGCAGACACAGAACAGTGTAAATAGCTATGAAATTATTTGCGCACACTTTCACGCTGACAGCGGTATTGTAACGCAAACTCCAGCCAGAAAAAAAAAATACGGAAGGCTGCAAAGAGTCCTACCTGCGTAATACTAAAATGCAAGCACTACAACTCCCAGCAGCCACCCAGTAAAATGCAGACGGTCAGATGCAGCCCTAAGAAGGACCGTTGGGGTTCTTGTAGACAGGATCCTATTCTACCACTTTCCCTATTCTCTGCAGCACTTTCCCTATTCTCTGTATAATAGAAATCAGACTGAGAACGCTAAAGCTGTAATAGCCTGCGCAGCCCGAGATGGAAAAAAAAAATTGTGCACTACTGCTCCCAGCCAGCCACAACAGTAATGCACACGGTCAGATGTGGCCCTAAGAAGGACTGTTGGGGTTCTTGAGGACAGGATCCTACACTAACACTTTCCCTATCTCGTCAGCAGCACTTTCCCTAACCTCTCCCAGTGTGTGTCTGAGGCGAGCCGCGGGTGGGACCGCTTTAAGTACTCAGCAGTCACTTGATCTCGCCAGCCACTCACTGCAGGGGGGTGGGATAGGGCTGGCACGTCACAGGAGGAAGTGGTAATGCCTTCCCTGCATGTCTATTGGCCAGAAAATGGCGCTAAATACAAACTAATGAGGGAACTGTCCCAGTGCTGATCTGTACACTGAGCTTAAATGGGTGGTCTCGCGAAACCAAGTGGGGTTATACACTTCCGTATGGCCATATTAATGCACTTTGTAATGTACATTGTGCATTAAATATGAGCCATACAGAAGTTATTCCACTTACCTGCTCCGTTGCTAGCGTCCTCGTCTCCATGGTTCCGTCTAAATTCGCTGGCAGCTTGCTTTTTTAGACGCGCTTGCGCAGTCCGGTCTTCTCCATTCAGCACGAGCCGCTTCAGTGTGCTCCCCGCTACAGCTCTTCTGCGCATGCGCAGACGAGCTGTCACTGCTCGGGAGCGCGCTGAAGCGGCCATTCTGCACCATCCTCTGTTAGAGGAAGGTGCAGAAACTGGAGCTGCCCAGCGGAGAAGACCAGCCCAGCCCAGCAGCCCCGAGAAGCCTCCCAGGTAAGTGATGGGTCGGGGGGGGCTGCCGCTGCGCCGGGCTGCGCCGGGCTGCGCCGGGGGGGGGCTGCCGCTGCGCCGGGGGGGCTGCCGCTGCGCCGGGGGAGCTAGCGCTAGGCCGGGGGGGCTGTCGCTAGGCCGGGGGGGCTGTCGCTGCGCCGGGGGAGCTAGCGCTAGGCCGGGGGGGCTGTCGCTGCGATGGGGGGGGCTGTCGCTAGGCCGGGGGGGCTGTCGCTAGGCCGGGGGGGCTGTCGCTGCGATGGGGGGGGCTGTCGCTAGGCCGGGGGGGCTGTCGCTAGGCCGGGGGAGCTAGCGCTAGGCCGGGGGGGCTGTCGCTGCGATGGGGGGGGCTGTCGCTAGGCCGGGGGGGCTGTCGCTGCGCCGGGGGAGCTAGCGCTAGGCCGGGGGGGCTGTCGCTGCGATGGGGGGGGCTGTCGCTAGGCCGGGGGGGCTGTCGCTGCGATGGGGGGGGGCTGTCGCTAGGCCGGGGGGGCTGTCGCTAGGCCGGGGGGGCTGTCGCTAGGCCGGGGGAGCTAGCGCTAGGCCGGGGGAGCTAGCGCTAGGCCGGGGGGGCTGTCGCTGCGATGGGGGGGGCTGTCGCTAGGCCGGGGGAGCTAGCGCTAGGCCGGGGGGGCTGTCGCTGCGCCGGGGGAGCTAGCGCTGGGGAGCCGGGGGCTAGCGCCGGTTACCTGCTGTCTGGTCGGCGGCTGCGGGGCGTCTGGTCGGCGGCTGCGATGCGTCCGGTTGCCATGGAGACACAGCTGGCGGCGTCTCGGGAGCGCGCACGTCGGGCTGCAGCGAGCGACTGGGAAAGAGCCGGCGGCCATCTTGAGGAAACTTTTATAACTTGCTGAAACGCTGGAACGGTAAGTACGAACCAGCTAGAAATGTCATTTACAGGGGGGCTTAGTAATGTGTGTTTAATGGGGGGGACTGGGCAAAAAAAAAAATTAACTGCTTCCTCGAGACATCTCCTTTAACCGTCCCCCCTGCGATATATCGGAACAGCAGAGGAGCTGTCCAGTGCTGATCACGCCGTGAAGTAACGGGACAGACAGCTTCCCACTGTCACACATATATCGTGAGAAGTGGAGGGGGGCGTCCCTTGGGGCGATTGTGACTTAGGATTGGTGGAGAAGGGGATGACCTTAGTAATAGGAAAGGAGGGGCTTTTGATATATAAGAGCTGTCAGGATCTGACATGCGGCACTCACTACAGGGAATGCGGCCAAGCATCACGACCGCTCCTATTTGCTCTCATTCTCATTCTGATGACACAGTCAGCACAGAAGGCTGACTGTAGAAATGCGTCGATGTAGACTAGTTAGTCAGTATAGTACATAAAGTTAGTTAGCCCAGTGTTAGCCGGCTCCTCGATACCATCTGTCGGGCAGCTACAACTGTAGCACTGGAAGAGTCAGAGACGTCTCTCGCTTAGCTAAGGATTATTAACCCCTTCCCTTTTCCAGCCCTTTTTCTCTATATCCAAGAAGAAAAATCTTTATTTCTGGAAACAGGTGGGTAGCGGGGGAAAAATCATTACTAGTGTGCCGGCCACTTCTGCATCCTAATATATACTGGAAGCTCACTGGCATTAACCCCTTTATTACTGGGCCTGCAATTTATGCCTTGAGGAATAGGTTGTGTCAGCAAGAAGGACAATATATATGGGGCATATACTCAACAATGTATATTCCTTCATTGCTGGTTCAAGTTTAATCCACTCTTCTCTAATTGCCTATCTTGAACTGGAGGTTGACTTATTTGAGGGGAGTGACAATTAAAGTGCGGCATAACACAGAGGATAGAGCACTTTTCATTTCACTACCTCTCAAATTATCCTGGTCTTTCAACCTAGGGTTGAATTGATTTGGATCTCTGGAGGGGCCAGCCCAAACTTCCTTAGTTCCTATCGCTAATTTAAGCGAAGTAAGGGGCGCATATGGAATAAAGGGGTCTAATAGAAATAAAAGAAAGGACTTTTATATATCAGAGTGGCAAGAATTGGGTTAAGAGAAGAAAACACTGGAAGTATTGTGGCTCTCCTTTAACCCTTGGGCTACTGACTTTGAGCAATAATAAAAAGAATACACTCTCGACACTACACAGTTAGAAGGAATAGGTTATGAGGTGATCTCACTATCCACTATGTATCTCTCTCACATCTATCTATCCGTCTATCTAACACATATCCATCAATATCATATCTATCTATCTCATATCTCTCAATGTATCTATACCTCTCATATTTATCTATCTATCTCATATCTATCTATAATCCCTATTTGTCTCATATCTCGCTATCTCATATCTATTTGTCTATCTCATATTTATCTATCTATGTATCTCTATCTATCTATCTTATATCTATCTCCTATCTATCTATCTATCTCACATATATCTATCTATCTCCTATCTATCTATCTATCTATCTATCTATCTATCTATCTATCTATCTATCTCACATCTATCTATCTATCTATCTATCTATCTATCTCACATATATCTATCTATCTCCTATCTATCTATCTATCTATCTATCCTCTATCTATCTATCTATCTATCTATCTATCTCACATCTATCTATCTATGTCCTATCTATCTATCTATCTCTTTCTCTCATATCTATCTATTTAGCATCTATCTGTCTCTCATATGTCTATTTAATATCTATCTCACAAATCTATCTCTCTATCTTTCTCATATGTATCTATTTCTCATATCTCTGATATGTATCTATATTTCTCTCATATCTATCTATCTCTTATTTATCAATCTCATATATCATATCAATTTAACTCACATCTATCTATTGCATATCTATTTCTTTATCTATCTATCTCTCTCACATCTATGTATCACGCATCTCTCTTTCTTTCTATCTCACATCTATCCATCGCATATCAATATATTTCATATATATCTATTTGTCTATCTATCTAATATCTATTTTTTTCATATCTATCTCTATCTCACTATCTATCTCACATTTATCTCTCCACAGAAGTGAAAGGACAGGTAAATATATACAACTAATTAATACATTTGAGAACCTCGCTATTAGAAGTGGAAGGAAAGAACAAAGACAAAATATTCAGAATGAAAGTAGAGGAACAAGAGACCCCGATTACAAACTAACATGTTTTTATACAAATGCCCAGAGCATGGGAAACAAACAAGAAGAATTGGAGCTCCGAACACAGGAAGAGAAATATGATGTCCTAGCCATCACGGAAACTTGGTGGGATGATAGACATGATTGGAACACAAGACTTGAAGGATACAATGTATTTATAAGAAACAGACCTAATACAAGGGGAGGAGATGTTGTGTTGTATGTTAGGAGAACATTCATCTCCACAGAGACTCAAACTTCAGAGCTGGGAGTTCTGTAGAAACTGTTTGGGTAAGAATACAAGGAGAGAACAACAGGAAGGACAGAAGCAGAATATATGGAGGAACTCTTTCTACATCAGATGGCCAAGCTCTCAGTGAAGCACAATACGGTGATCATGGGAGATTTTACCGATCCAGACATTTGTTGGGAATCTCTCAGGTAAAAGTAATGGATCCAGCAATTACCTATTTGCTTTTGCTGACAACTTTATCTTCCAGAAGGTAGAAGAGAAAACACAGGAATCTGTTATATTTGACCTAATTCTCACTAACAGGGAGGAAATGGTTGATGAAGAAGGGGGGGGGGGGGCTTAGATGGCAGTGATCATGATATCCTTGAATTTTGGATAAAAAGGGGAGGAAGACCTGAGAAGACTCAGACCTCAAGGTTGGATCTCAGAAAGACAGATTTTAATAGACTCAGGAAAAGGATAGGAAGAATCCAATGGCCGGATGTTATTAAGGACAGAAATGTCCAAGAAGGTTGGGAAATATTGTGAAATGAGATTTTCAAAGTACAATCGTTACCAATTAGTGATGAGCTAGTATACTCGCTAAAGCACTACTCGTTCGAGTAATGTGCTTTAGACGAGTATCTCCCTGCTCGTCCCTGAAGATTCGGGGGCCAGCGACAGGCGGGGAGCTGCGGGGGAGAGCGGAGAGGAACGGAGGGGAGATCTCTCTCTCCCTCTCTCCCGCCCGCTCTCCCCTGCTCCCCGCCGCAACTCACCAGTCAGCTGCAGCGGCCCCGGAATCTTTAGGGACGAGCAGGGAGATACTCGGCTAAAGCACATTACTCGAGCGAGTAGTGCTTTAGCGAGTATACTCGCTCATCCCTATTACCAATCCCTAAAAGAAGAAAGAATGGGAAGTAATTAAAGAGACCAGGATGAATGAACACAGAACTTGTACACATGTTAAAAAGAAAGAAAAATATGTTTATCTGATGGAAAGAGGGGGAAATATCTAAAGAAGAATATAATGCCGTCTGCAGAAACTGTAGGGCAAGTGTCAGAAAAGCTAAAGCTAATTGTTACAGTAATCTACCCTGGATACGCCAGCCCGGATTGCCCTGGATCTTACCCGCAACCCCTGTCTCTGCCTACTTGCCTCCACTCCTGGCTAACCCCAGGCAGGCAACTGGGCATCGGTCCCTACGCTATCTAGGGACCGAGAAGGAGTGCTGGCGTACCTAGATAAAATGGGTAGACTACTGATAGAACAGGCAGATGAAAAAAACTAACACAAAATAATATTGATAGTACCGAGGCAGATGGTAACAAAATAGCAGACAAGCTGACAGAGGCAGGAGACCTACAGATGCAGACTAGCTAGCAACCTGAGGGAAACCAATAACTGGCAGTGATTGCTGTCACTGCCAGACTTTTAAACAGAAGCCTCCGCCCAGAGGCAGAGAGAGGGAGACAGCCAACTCCTCATAGTACATCAAAAGGGAGCTCATGCACGGCAGCTGCACTCCCAGTTGCGCGCGCACGGCGCCGCCAGGACTACCGAGCGCGCGCACCGCGCCGCAAGTCACCAGCACCATGCCGGCCCGGCAGCCGGACCACAAGTCAGGGGGACACGCCCTGACCACGGGACCCAGCACACTGCCGCCTCGGAGGGAGCCGCAACCGCCACATGGTAACACTAATAATGACTTGAGGCTTGCAACAGAGGCCAAAAGCAATAAAAAGGATTTGGGGTATGTGTGAAATGCACAACAAAAGTCAAAGATGCTATTGGATGCTTACAAGATGAAAATGGTGAATTGGTTAAGAATGATGTTGAGAAGGCCGAACTTTTAAATTCCTATTTTGTATTTGTTTTCTCTCAGAAAGTAGATGGAACATCAACTGATATACCCTGTGCTATTGGGGGAATAAATGCAGGCTATCTGTAAGTGGAGAGATGGTGAGGGAACATTTAGCTAATTTAGATTAATTCAAGTCTCAAGGTCCAGATGAATTACTAGGATACTAAAGGAAGCAGCAGAGGTAATTGCTGAACCACTCACCATAGTCTTTGAAAATTCCTGGAGAACAGGAGAAGTCCCAGAAGATTGGAAAAGGGCAAATGTTGTCCCTATCTTCAAAAAAGGGAAGAAGATGGGTCCAGGAAACTACAGGCCTGTGAGCCTGACTTCTATACTGGGAAAGATCTTTGAACAAATTATTGGACAGCATGTATGCAAGTACTTGGATGAGAATGGAGTAATTAACCAGAGCCAGCATGGGTTTGTAAAAAAACACGTCATGCCAGATGAATCTAATTTCCTTCTATGACAGAATCTATGTCTCTATCTCATATCTATTTATCTATCTCTTTCATATTTATCTCTTTTTCATATCTCTATCTTTCTCATATCTATCCATCTATCTAGCTATCTTTCTCTCATATCTATCTGTCTGTCTAGCTCTGTCATATCTCCCTATCTCTCTCATAGCTATCTTTCTATCTCATGTGTATCTTTCTATCTCATATCTATCTATCTATCTATCTCTATCATCCATATCTCTCTATCTATCTCATCTACATTGCAAATCCAGCCCATAGTATGCTATGACAATATGCGGAAATCGATTACTATGTTCCGTTCGTAAGGAAGAAATCGCGGCATGCCACGATTTTGTACGGGCTACGCACGGACGGCTTGCTTTGAAGTCAATGGAAGCCGTCGATCCCGCAGCCATTCTGCAACCATTATTGCAGAATGGTCGCAGGAGTGATGTCATCACCATAGCGATATCTATCTCTTTTATATCTCTCATCTCTCTCCATCTATCTATTTATCTCTCATATCTATCTATCTATCTATCTCATTATTATCACAGGCAGGATTACACTGAGAGGTGACACCTATTTACAGATAACATTGGATCCACCATTCATAATAGGTGATCAGCTGTGACTATCTACTCCCCCTCCTTGCAAAATAACTTCTGCACAGGTCACAGAGCACGCCTAGAAGAGTCTTCCATACATGTCAATGGGTTCATACCTGTTCATTGTGTGGATGACCCATGAAGGTGCTGTAAAGCATCCTTCAATGCTGGTAAATGCAGCTCAGGCAAGATGGCTGACCCCGATACTCATGTACAGGAAAATGAATAAAAATTCTGCAATCAGAAAACTGGAATATGTTTCACTATTTGGATTTAATTAACATTTAACATTCTTTTTAGGTGATATAGACCCTTTAAGTGGTGGATCTGGATGTTGCCATAATAGGCAAATTCAGACGATGTTCAGAAAATGCACTCGCACTACAGAGCGATGACTGAGGGGAAACAGACACAGCTAAGTGGCCACCTCCTATTAGTCCTTAGCAGTCCCTGACTACCCTTACCTATACTCAGCACTTGCCCTGACATGGGCGAACCCTGAGAACCGGAACATAAATAGATAACCTGGTATTCTGTTAATCTGGCAAGAAACTGGATTAACACATAGCTAGGCAAGCAGGGTCTACAACAGGAAGAATGCGTTTTTACCTGTGATAAATCTTCAGCTGCAGTAAGGATTAAAAAAATGGGTCTGTAAACCAAGTGGTCACCAAATCAAAGTGCACAGAGAGAAACTAGAGTGGGCAGTCTAAGTCCAGGTCATAGTTGGAGGTCCAGAAAGTGGACCAATCAAGCACTTCTTTACCAGAGAAGGAGAACCAGAGACAAAGCCAAGAGGAGAATATCGCTGGCACTAAAGGAAGGGGAGTGCCTGTTTAAATATTCCTTCAGGACACCTGATTGGATGTCTAGGACAATCGTCAACCCAAGTATCCAATATTAAAAACTGCAGGAAAAACAACCCTGCAGACATAAAAAATTATGACCAGCACCTGTGTAAAGCCAGACCCTAGGAGCAAGTGCATACAGAATAAGGTCTACACAAAAGAATGCTACTTGCAATCACCTGGCCACAGTGCTGCACAGAGTTTAAATTCATACACCCCAATATAACAACATGGCCAAGTCAGAGTCCTGCCCTATAAAGATGCTAAAGAGGGATGAGAACACAAGGCATCCCAGAAATAGTTATGAGCTGAAATGCACTTGCAGGGGTAAAAGATCCAAAATGTCTCCTTAAAGTTGTGCAAAACATATTTGCAGCTACAGGAAACATTTGTTTAGGGCGATTGCTGTTAGAGGGAAATCCACAGTTTACTAAATTCAGCAGCTCATGTACTATTTCTCCTACTCTATGGATGATTAATGATATGTCTGTGTGTTATTAGATACCAGGCCAGGAGAACCTATCAGATGGACATATCAGAGCTTTAGTGGGTTCAAAAGTGGACAACTAAATTGAGAAATGGAATGGGTCGCCAGTACAGATGAGCGAACGTACTCGTCCGAGCGATGTTTGAGTTACTTTCACTTCCATCTCTGAGACGTTAGCGCGCTTTTCTGGCCAATAGAAAGACAGGGAAGGCATTACAACTTCCTCCTGTGATGTTCCAGCCCTATACCACCCCCCTGCAGTGAGTGGCTGGCGAGATCAGGTGTCACCCAAGTATATAAATCGGCCCCTCCCGCGGCTCGCCACAGATGCATTCTGACAGAGATCAGGTAAAGTGCTGCTGATGCTGGAGCTGCTATAGGGAGAGTGTTAGGAGTATTTTAGGCTTCAAGAACCCCAACGGTCCTTCTTAGGGCCACATCTGATCGTGTGCAGTAGTGTGGAGGCTGCTTTTTGCAGTGTTGCACCTTTTTTTTTTTTGTATATCGGCCATGCAGAGCATTGCGTCCTCAGTCTGCAGTAATTTTACATAGTATAGGGCCAGTAGTGCTGAGGCAGGGACAGTGAAAAAGGTGAAAGACATATACTGTCTATATAGGCAGTGGGCTTTTCCAAAAAAATTTGGGACAAAAAAATCTATTTGGGCTGCCTGTGACCGTCCTGAGTGTACTGCGTCTCTGCTGGGGGTAGTAGTCCTAATTAATACGCAGCCAGCTAAGTGTTACAGCAGGCTTGCGCAAAATTCTTTCCTGGCTCTGCGTTGCCTGTTACATCACCGCTGTCATCCTGTCCAGAGGGAAACAGTCTGCAGTAATTTTACATAGTATAGGGCCAGTAGTGCTGAGGCAGGGACAGTGAAAAAGGTGAAAGACATATACTGTCTATATAGGCAGTGGGCTTTTCCAAAAAAATTTGGGCTGCCTGTGACCGTCCTGAGTGTACTGCATCTCTGCTGGGGGTAGTAGTCCTAATTAATACGCAGCCAGCTAAGTGTTACAGCAGGCTTGCGCAAAATTCTTTCCTGGCTCTGCTGTGCGTTCCGTAAGCGAAGTCAGCCTCCAACCACAGGCCAATAAGCGGCACATTTAATTACAGCGTTCTGTTTCTGCACTACTGGTAATACACCATGCTGAGGGGTAGGGGTAGGCCTAGAGGACGTGGACGCAGGCGAGGACGCGGAGGCCCAAGTCAGGGTGTGGGCACAGGCCGAGCTCCTGATCCAGGTGTATCGCAGCCGACTGCTGCGGGATTAGGAGAGAGGCACGTTTCTGGCGTCCCAAGATTAATCTCACAATTAATGGGTCCACGCGGTAGACCTTTATTAGAAAATGAGCAGTGTGAGCAGGTCCTGTCGTGGATGGCAGAAAGTGCATCCAGCAATCTATCGACCACCCAGAGTTCAGCGCCGTCCACTGCTGCAACTCTGAATCCTTTGGCTGCTGCTCCTCCTTCCTCCCAGCCTCCTCACTCCATTACAATGACACATTCTGAGGAGCAGGCAGACTCCAGGGAACTGTTCTCAGGCCCCTGTCCAGAATGGGCAGCTATGGTCCCTCTCCCACCGGAGGAGTTTGTCGTGACCGATGCCCAACCTTTGGAAAGTTCCCGGGGTCCGGGGGATGAGGCTGGGGACTTCCGGCAACTGTTTCAAGAGCTTTCAGTGGGTGAGGAGGACGATGACAATGAGACACAGTTGTCTATCACTCAGGTAGTAGTAATTGGAGTAAGTCCGAAGGAGGAGCGCACAGAGGATTCGGAGGAAGAGCAGCAGGACGATGAGGTGACTGACCCCACCTGGTTTGCTAAGCCTACTGAGGACAGGTCTTCAGAGGGGGAGGCAAGTGCAGCAGCAGGGCAGGTTGGAAGAGGCAGTGCGGTGGCCAGGGGTAGAGGCAGGGCCAGACCGAATAATCCACCAACTGTTTCCCAAAGCGCCCCCTCACGCCATGCCACCCTGCAGAGGCCGAGGTGCTCAAAGGTCTGGCAGTTTTTCACTGAGAGTGCAGACGACTGATGAACAGTGGTGTGCAACCTTTGTCGCGCCAAGATCAGCCGGGGAGCCACCACCACCAGCCTCACCACCACCAGCATGCGCAGACATATGATGGCCAAGCACCCCACAAGGTGTGACGAAGGCCGTTCACCGCCTCCGGTTTGCACCACTGCCTCTCCCCCTGTGCCCCAACCTGCCACTGAGATCCAACCCCCCTCTCAGGACACAGGCACTACTGTCTCCTGGCCTGCACCCACACCCTCACCTCCGCTGTCCTCGGCTCCATCAACCAATGTCTCTCAGCGCACCGTCCAGCCGTCGCTAGTGCAAGTGTTGGAGCGAAAGGCAAGTACGCCGCCACGCACCCGCATGCTCAAGCGTTAAACGTGCACATAGCCAAATTGATCAGCATGGAGATGCTGCCGTATAGGCTTGTGGAAACAGAGGCTTTCAAAAGCATGATGGCGGCGGCCCCGCACTACTCGGTTCCCAGTCACCACTACTTTCACCGATGTGCCGTCCCAGCCCTGCACGACCACGTCTCCGGCAACATTGTACGCGCCCTCATCAACGCGGTTACTGCCAAGGTCCACTTAACAACGGACACGTGGACAAGCACAGGCGGGCAGGGCCACTATATCTCCCTGACGGCACATTGGGTGAATTTAGTGGAGGCTTGGACAGAGTCAGAGCCTGGGACCGCTCACGTCCTACCCACCCCCAGAATTGCGGGCCCCAGCTCGGTGGTGGTATCTGCGGCAGTGTATGCTTCCTCCACTAAACCACCCTCCTCCTCCTCCTCCTACGCAACCTCTGTCTCGCAATCAAGATGTGTCAGCAGCAGCACGTCGCCAGCAGTCGGTGTCGCGCGGCGTGGCAGCACAGCGGTGGGCAAGCGTCAGCAGGCCGTGCTGAAACTACTCAGCTTAGGAGAGAAGAGACACACGGCCCAGGAACTGCTGCAGGGTCTGACAGAGCAGACTGACCGCTGGCTTGCGCCGCTGAGCCTCCAACCGGGCATGGTCGTGTGTGACAACGGCCGTAACCTGGTGGGGGCTCTGCAGCTCGGAAGCCTCATGCACGTGCCATGCCTGGCCCACGTCTTTAATTTGGTGGTTCAGCGCTTTCTGAAAAGCTACCCACGCTTGTCAGACCTGCTCAGAAAGGTGCGCCGGCTCTGCGCACATTTCCGCAAGTCCCACACGGACGCTGCCACCCTGCGCACCCTGCAACATCAGTTTAATCTGCCAGTGCACCGACTGCTGTGTGACGTGCCCACATGGTGGAACTCTACGCTCCACATGTTGGCCAGGCTCTATGAGCAGCATAGAGCTATAGTGGAATACCAACTCCAACATGGGCAGCGCAGTGGTAGTCAGCCTCCTCAATTCTTTACAGAAGAGTGGGCCTGGTTGGCAGACATCTGCCAGGTCCTTGGAAACTTTGAGGAGTCTACCTAGATGGTGAGTGGCGATGCTGCAATCATTAGCGTCACCATTCCTCTGCTATGCCTCTTGAGAAATTCCCTGCAAAGCATAAAGGCAGACGCTTTGCGCTCGGAAACAGAGCCGGGGGAAGACAGTATGTCGCTGGATAGTCAGAGCACCCTCCTGTCTATATCTCAGCGCATTGAGGAGGAGGAGAAGGTGGAGGAGCATGAGGAGGAGGGGAAAGAGACAGCTTGGACCACTGCTGAGGGTACCCATGCTGCTTGCCTGTCATCCTTTCAGCGTGTATGGCCTGAGGAGGAGGAGGAGGAGGAGGATCCTGAAAGTGATCTTCCTAGTGAGGACAGCCATGTGCTACGTACAGGTACCCTGGCACACATGGCTGACTTCATGTTAGGATGCCTGTCTCGTGACCCTCGCGTTACACGCATTCTGGCCACTACGGATTACTGGGTGTACACACTGCTCGACCCACGGTATAAGGAGAACCTTTCCACTCTCATACCCGAAGAGGAAAGGGGTTCGAGAGTGATGCTATACCACACGACCCTGGCGGACAAGCTGATGGTAAAATTCCCATCTGACAGCGCTAGTGGCAGAAGGCGCAGTTCCGAGGGCCAGGTAGCAGGGGAGGTGCGGAGATCAGGCAGCATGTACAGCACAGGAAGGGGAACACTCTCTAAGGCCTTTGACAGCTTTATGGCTCCCCAGCAAGACTGTGTCACCACTCCCCAGTCAAGGCTGAGTCGGCGGGAGCACTGTAAAAGGATGGTGAGGGAGTACTTAGCCGATCGCACGACCGTCCTCCATGACGCCTCTGCCCCCTACAACTACTGGGTGTCGAAGCTGGACACGTGGCCTGAACTCGCGCTCTATGCCCTGGAGGTGCTTGCTTGTCCTGCGGCTAGCGTCTTGTCAGAGAGGGTGTTTAGTGCGGCTGGGGGAATCATTACGGATAAGCGTACCCGCCTGTCAACCGACAGTGCTGACAGGCTTACACTCATCAAGATGAACAAAGCCTGGATTTCCCCAGACTTCTCTTCTCCACCAGCGGACAGCAGCGGTACCTAAGCAATACGTAGGCTCCACCCGTGGATGGAAGCATCGTTCTCTATCACCATCAAAAACGGGGACATTTCTGCTTCATCAATCTGTGTATAATATTCCTCCTTCTCCTCCTGCTCCTCCTCCTGAAACCTCATGTAATCACGCCGAACGGGCAATTTTTCTTAGGCCCACAAGGCTCAGTCATATAATTTTTGTAAACAATTTTTATACGTTTCAATGCTCATTAAAGCGTTGAAACTTGCACCTGAACCAATTTTTATTTTAACTGGGCTGCCTCCAGGCCTAGTTACAAATTAAGCCACATTAACCAAAGCGATTAATGGGTTTCACCTGCCCTCTTGGTTGGGCATGGGCAATTTTTCTGAGGTACATTAGTACTGTTGGTACACCAATTTTTGGGGGCCCTCGCCTACAGTGTAATCCAATTAATTTTTTGCCCACCTGCATTAAAGCTGACGTTACATCAGCTGTGCTGGGCACTGCAATGGGATATATTTATGTACCGCCGGTGGGTTCCAGGGAGCCACCCATGCTGTCGGTCCACACGGAGTTGTAACTGCATGTGTCCACTTCTAAAGAACCCCAGTCTGACTGGGGCATGCAGTGTGGGCCGAAGCCCACCTGCATTAAACATGACATTACCTCAGCTGTGCTGGGCACTGCACTGGGATATATTTATGTACCGCTGGTGGGTTCCAGGGAGCCACCCATGCTGTCGGTCCACACGGAGTTGTAACTGCATGTGTCCACTTCTAAAGAACCCCAGTCTGACTGGGGCATGCAGTGTGGGCCGAAGCCCACCTGCATTTAACATGACATTACCTCAGCTGTGCTGGGCACTGCAATGGGATATATTTATGTACCGCCGGTGGCTTCCTGGCACCCACCCATGCTGTCGGTCCACACGGAGTTGTAACTGCATGTGTCCACTTCTAAAGAACCCCAGTCTGACTGGGGCATGCAGTGTGGGCCGAAGCCCACCTGCATTAAACATGACATTACCTCAGCTGTGCTGGGCACTGCACTGGGATATATTTATGTACCGCTGGTGGGTTCCAGGGAGCCACCCATGCTGTCGGTCCACACGGAGTTGTAACTGCATGTGTCCACTTCTAAAGAACCCCAGTCTGACTGGGGCATGCAGTGTGGGCCGAAGCCCACCTGCATTTAACATGACATTACCTCAGCTGTGATGGGCAATGCAATGGGATATATTTATGTACCGCCGTTGGGTTCCAGGGAGCCACCCATGCTGTGGGTGCACACGGAATTCCCATTGCGGAGTTGTACCTGCCTGTGACTATTTATAAAAAACCCCGGTCTGACTGGGGCATGCAGACACCTTGCCAGAATGAATAGTGTGTGGCACATAGGTTCCCCATTGCTATGCCCACGTGTGCATCTGCAGATGGAGGTGGCACAGGATTGGATTTCTCATTGCTTCTGTACAGCATTGTGGGCTATCGCCCCACCCCTTTTAAAAAGGGCCGCTGCCTAGCCGTGCCAACACTCTGCAGTGTGTGCCTGCTGTTCCTCCTCATGGCAGACGCACTTATAAATAGACATGAGGGTGGTGTGGCATGAGGGCAGCTGAAGGCTGCGCAGGGACAATTTGGTGTGCGCTGTGGACACTGGGTCGTGAGGGGGGGGCGGTTGGGCAGCATGTAACCCAGGAGAAGTGGCAGCGGAGTGTCATGCAGGCAGTGATTGTGCTTTGTTGGAGGTAGTGTGGTGCTTAGCTAAGGTATGCATTGCTAATGAGGGCTTTTCAGAAGTAAAAATTGATGGGAGGGGGGGGGGCACTCTTGCCGCTATTGTGGCTTAATAGTGGGACCTGTGAACTTGAGATGCAGCCCAACATGTAGCCCCTCGCCTGCCCTATCCGTTGTTGTGTCGTTCCCATCACTTTCTTGAATTGCCCAGATTTTCACAAATGGAAACCTTAGCGAGCATCAGCGATATACAAAAATGCTCGGGTCGCCCATTGACTTCAATGGAGTTCGTTATTCGAAATGAACCCTCGAGCATCGCGAATTTTTCATCCTGAGTAACGAGCACCCGAGCATTTTGGTGCTCTCTCATCTCTAGTCGCCAGCAACACCCAGAGATGATAAAAATTGGGGTTATTTAGTTTAGAAAAGATAGCTGAGGGGCGGCCTAATGACTATGTATAAATGGATCAGGGTACAATGCAGAGATCTCTCCGATCATCTATCTAAACCCAGGACTGTAACAAAGGGGTGCTCTAATAACTATGTATAGATATCAGGGGTCAGTACAGATATCTCTCCCATCATCTATTATACTCAGGACTGTAACAAGGGGGCACTCTAATATCTATATATAGATATATCAGGGTCAGTACAGAGATCTCTTCCATCATCTATTATACCCAGGACTGTAACAAGGGGGCACTCTAATAACTATGTATAATATATCAGGGGTCAGCACAGAGATCTCTCATCATCTATTATACCCAGGACTGTAACAAGGGGGCGCTCTAATATCTATGTATAGATATATTAGGGGTCAGTACAGAGATCTCCCCCATCATCTATTATACCCAGGACTGTAACAAGGGGGCACTCCAATAACTATGTATGGATATATCAGGGGTCAGTACAGAGATCTCTTCCATCATCTATTATACCCAGGGCTGTAACAAGGGGGCACTCTAATAACTATGTATAATATATCAGGGGTCAGCACAGAGATCTCTCATCATCTATTATACCCAGGACTGTAACAAGGGGGCACTCTAATAACTATGTATAATATATCAGGGGTCAGCACAGAGATCTCTCATCATCTATTATACCCAGGACTGTAACAAGGGGGCACTCTAATAACTATGTATAGATACATCAGGGGTCAGTACAGAGATCTCTCCCATCATCTATTATACTCAGGAAAGTAACAAGGGGGGTGCTCTAATAACTATGTATAATATACCAGGGGTCAGTACAGAGATCTCCCCCATCATCTATTATACTCAGGACTGTAACAAGGGGGCGCTCTAATAACTATATATAATATATCAGGGGTCAGTACAGAGATCTCTCCCATCATCTATTATACTCAGGACTGTAACAGGCTGGGGTAAAAGATGGCTGGAAGGTTGGAGGAGTGTTTAAACTAGGGACTGGGGGAAGGGCAACAAGAGAGATAGGGGGAAAGACAGTGACCTGGGACCAAGTAATGGGAATGGGGGTCGAGTTATTACACTTTAAACTGAAAGAGCAGCTAATAGGATCATAAGTTGCATAATAAATACAAACAATAGCCACAACCATATAATCAACGAATTATATTATGGCAATGAATGCAAGAAGTCTGATCAGTAAAGTGGGAGAGCTTGAAGCAAGAATGTCTGAAGAAAACTACGGTATAGTAGGAATAATGGAAACATGGCTTGATGAAAAATGAGACTGGGCAGTGAACTTACAGGGTTACAATCTCATCAGCAGAGACCATAGGAACCGGAAAGGGGGAGGGGTATGTCTGTATGTTAAATCCTACTTAATGCAGAGACTGGGAATATTTAGTTTGCAAAAAAGAAGGCTGAGAGGAGACTTAATAGTGGTCTACAAATATCTGAAGGGCTGATAGGGCTGACAGTGCAGAGGGATCAGCCCTATTCTCATTTTAACAAGGAAAGACTAGAAGCAATGGGATGAAACTGAAAGGGAGGAGACACAAATTAGATATTAGACAGGGAGGGGGATCAATGAGTGGAACAGGTTACTTGGGAGGTGGGGAGTTCTCTCTCAATGGAAATGTTCAAACAAAGGCTGGACAAATATCTGTCTGGGATGATTTAGTAAATCCTGTACTGAGCAGGACCTTGGAGGTCCCTTCCAACTCTACCATTCTATGATTCTATGAGACTACGAGAAGATATAGGTGTAGGAGATGAACACGTGAAATCTCTATGGGTAGAATTACAGTGAGGAAAGACTAATAAGATCCTGATAAGTGTTTTCTATAGGCCACCAAAAATAAGAGAAGAAACTGAAAACTTACTAATAAGACAAATAGAAGAGGTGTCAAACCGCAATGAAGTAATTATGGGAGGCTTTAATTATCCGGATATAATATGGGAAAGTGAAACTTGTGAATCACACAAGGGTTATAAGTTCTTGAGAACAATTAAAGATTTATTTATCCAACTAGTGCCTTATCGAACTAGTGCAGGAGCCAACTAAAGGGAGGGCAACTCTGGACTTACTATTAACTAACAAACCGGACAGAATCATGGGGGTGCAGGGTGAGAGGCACTTGGGAAATAGTGACCACAATATAATTAATTTCCAGTTGTCATTTAATAGAAAGCCTTATCAAGGAGTGACAAAAAAAAAAAAACTTTAGTAAGGCAAACTTTGATCAGCTTAGAATTACTCTTGGCAACATTAAATGTGACAGCATCCTCGAAAATAATAATAATTCTAACTACCTCATGTGAGTAGTTCATACCCTTCAAAAATAAAAGAACTACAAATAGAAAGGAACTAATGTAGCTCAACAAGACTGCAAGGGGGGCAAAAAGTGAAAAAAGAAAGTGTTTCTATTACTTAAACAAGAAGGCAGTGACAGAATCACCGGTGAGCAAGGAAATGTGATAGATATAGTATATCTTGACTTTAGTAAAGCATTTGACAAAGTATCTCATGCCATACTGGCTTGATCGTACTCAAAGAGTGATCGTACTCAAAGAGTGGTCATAAATGGCTACACATCCAAGTGGAAGAATGTATCAAGTGGGGACCACAAAGCTCTGTCCTGGGCCAAGTGTTGGTAAACATTGTTGAAAATGAACTGGATGAGGGAATTGAGGGGAAAATTATCAAATTTGCCGACGACGCAAAGCTAGGAGGGATAGCTAACACTAAGGCAGAGAGGGAGAGTATTCAAAAAGATCTAGAAAAGCTTGCACAGTGGGCTGTAACTAACAGAATGGTATTTAATAAGGAGAAATGCAAAGTCCTACATCTGGGGAAAAAATGAAAAAAAGCACATACAGAATGGGAGGAATCTGGCTAAGCAGCAGCACATGTGAAAAAGACTTGGGTATACTAATAGATCATAGACTGAACATGAGTGAACAATGTGATGCAGCAGCCAAAAAGGCAAACACAATACTGGGATGTATTAAGAGAATCATAGAGTCTAGATCATGTGAGGTCATTATCCCCTCTACTCTTCCTTAGTCAGACCTCATCTGGAATACTGGGTCCAGTTCTGGGCACCCCACTTTATAACAGACATAGACAAACTGGAGCAAGTTCAGAGAAGAGTTACCAAGATGGTGAGCGGTCTGCAAATCATGTCCTATGAGGAACGGTTAAAGGATCTGGGAATGTTTGGCTTGCAGAAGAGAAGGCTGAGAGGAGGGTTAATAGCTATCTACAAATATCTGAAGGACTGTCACAGTGCAGAGGGATCAGCCCTATTCTCATCTGTACAAGTAAAGACTAGAAGCAATGGGATGAAACTGGAAGGGAGGAGACACAGATTAGATATTAGACAGTGAAGGGGATCAATGAGTGGAACAGGTTGCCACGGGCGGTGGTGAGTTAGCTAGAGGGTCTGGATCGGAGCTCTGAGGTTGTGGCCAACTCAGCAGGAACAGTGCAGTCAGAGGAAGCCGGTGGCCATACACAGAGCAGAGGATACAGCAGGGCAGCAGACAGATACATAGTCAGTGGGAGGCTAGAAGTCATACACGGAGTAGCAGATATAGTAAAGAAGCAGGCAGATGCATAGTCAGTGGAAAGACAGAGGTCATACACAGAGCAGTGGATACAGCAAGGCAGCAGGCAGGTACAGACAGGAGCTGGACTAAAGGCTCAATAATCACGCAATGGAGGCATGCCAGGACCAGATTTAAATAGCCAGACTAATTAATGAAAACTAGGTGGAGTCTCCTCAGGAGCAGAAGCTGGAGAAGGGAACCAAGAACAAAGTTTAGCAGTGAAGCTGTCAACAGGAGTAATAGCTCACCGGTAAGAATCCTTGCCTGGGACACAGGAACTGGAGGGTTCGACTAGTGACACGAAGCCTTTAAAGGCTGGGCAGACATCTGTCTGGGATGGTTTAGTGAATCCTGCACTGAGCAGGGGGTCGGACCCGATGACCCCCGAGGAACCTTCCAACTCTACCATCCTATGATACCTGTGACTGTAACAAGAGGGAGCTCTAGTAACTATGTATAGATATATCTGGGATCAGTACAAAGATCTCTCCCATCATTTATTTATGCTCAGGACTGTAACAATCACAGACGGGACAGCCTTTTTTTAAACTGCGGATAAATATTAACTGAGGTAACATTTCCCAACCTGCAGAGCAGTGACTGAGAAGACGATGCCCTAAAACGGAAAGCGTTGATGAGTAAGTGTGGCCAACAGAGGTTTTATATAACTGCATTTCAGACCACATTGTATTATTATTCAGTGCAGAAATCCAAGGAATTTCAAAGGGTTCACTTACTTTTTCTTGCAGCTGTACAAGAAACCAGCCTGAAATTCTCCCCTAATATAGTAAAGGCTTACAAAGCCAAGTATGACAAACCAGGAATAACTGATTCTCTCACTGCCTGCATGCAGCCCCAATCGTTAGAGGCCGAAAAAAGGCATCAATGACTGGAGAATAACATAAACCTTCATCAAAACGGATTCCCAGTTACTGCAGAGAGAGAAGATACTGGCTCCAAATCTGAAGAATCCGAATCCAAGACAGAAAGCTGTTGAGTCAGTGCAGACAGAGCACCAGCAGAGACAGAGTTATAGACCCAGGGAGGGTGCACTGTGCCAGCACTATTACCAGGGGGTCCTGGAGAATGAATCCCATGGAGGATGGACTATGCCAGCACTATTACCAGGGGGTCCTGGAGGATGAATCCCATGGAGGGTGGACTCTGCCAGCACTATTACCAGGGGGTCCTGGAGAATGAATCCCATGGAGGGTGGACTCTGCCAGCACTATTACCAGGGGGTCCTGGAGAATGAATCCCATGGAGGGTGGACTCTGCCAGCACTATTACCAGGGGGTCCTGGAGGATGAATCCCATGGAGGGTGGACTCTGCCAGCACTATTACCAGGGGGTCCTGGAGAATGAATCCCATGGAGGGTGGACTCTGCCAGCACTATTACCAGGGGGTCCTGGAGGATGAATCCCATGGAGAGTGGACTCTGCCAGCACTATTACCAGGGGGTCCTGGAGAATGAATCCCATGGAGGGTGGACTCTGCCAGCACTATTACCAGGGGGTCCTGGAGAATGAATCCCATGGAGGATGGACTATGCCAGCACTATTACCAGGGGGTCCTGGAGGATGAATCCCATGGAGGGTGGACTGTGCCAGCACTATTACCAGGGGGTCCTGGAGGATGAGACCCAGGGAGGGTGGACTGTGCCAGCACTATTACCAGGGGTCCTGGAGGATGAGACCCAGGGAGGGTGGACTCTACCAGCACTATTACCAGGGGGTCCTGGAGAATGAATCCCATGGAGGATGGACTATGCCAGCACTATTACCAGGGGGTCCTGGAGAATGAATCCCATGGAGGGTGGACTCTGCCAGCACTATTACCAGGGGGTCCTGGAGGATGAGACCCAGGGAGGGTGGACTGTGCCAGCACTATTACCAGGGGGTCCTGGAGGATGAATCTTATGGAGGGTGGACTGTGCCAGCACTATTACCAGGGGGTCCTGGAGGATGAATCCCATGGAGGGTGGACTGTGCCAGCACTATTACCAGGGGGTCCTGGAGGATGAATCCCATGGAGGATGGACTATGCCAGCACTATTACCAGGGGGTCCTGGAGGATGAGACCCAGGGAGGGTGGACTGTGCCAGCACTATTACCAGGGGGTCCTGGAGGATGAATCTTATGGAGGGTGGACTGCGCCAGCACTATTACCAGAGGGTCCTGGAGGATGAGACCCAGGGAGGGTGGACTGTGCCAGCACTATTACCAGGGGGTCCTGGAGGATGAGTCCCAGGGAGGGTGGACTCTGCTAGCACCATTACCAGGGGGTCCTGGAGGATGAATCCCATGGACGGTGGACTCTGCCAGCACTATTACCAGGGGGTCCTGGAGGATGAATCCCATGGAGGGTGGACTCTGCCAGCACTATTACCAGGGGGTCCTGGAGGATGGACTGCTACTGCGGGGTGGGAGAATGCTTCATGAAATTGATTTCATGATTCTGATTAAAATAAAATGCCTGCTTCATAGAAATAGCAAATTAATTTGAAACCTTGCTTAGCCATGATGGAAGGAAGTGGGGGTCTACAACTAGAGGTATATAAGTGGGGGTGCACAATGTGACGTAAATAAATGGGGATACACAATGTGAGTTATAAAAGTAGGGGCACACAATATAAGGGACATAAGTGGGGGGCCACAATGTGAGGTGTAAGTTGGGCATATAGAATGTCAGGTGTATAAATGGGGGTCCACAGCGTAAGGTATGTAAGAGGGGGTGCACAAAGTGAGTTATCTAAGTGGGGACTCCACAATGGGAGGTATATAATTGGGGGTACACAATGTTAGGTATATAAGCGTGGGTGCATAAAGTGAGATATATAATTATGGGGTGCACAATATAAAGTATATAAATGGAGGAAACAACATGAGTTATATAAATGGCACAAAATGTGAGGTACATAAGTGGGCGTACAACTTAAAGTGTAAAAGTGGGGGTAAACAATGTGAGAAGTATTTGTTGGGGTCCACAACGTGAGGTATAAATGTGGGGGTGCACAAGGTAGGGAATATAAGTAGGGGTATACAGTGTGAGATACATAAGTGGGGGTGCACAATGTAAGGAATATAGGGGGGTGCACAATGTGAGGTGTATAACTTAGGTGTTACACAATGTGAGGTATATACGTTAGGGGGTGCACAGTGTGAGGTATATAAGTGGTGGTACACAATGTGAAGTATATAAGGGAGTGTACACATTTCGAGGTGTATAAGTTGTATAAGGGGGTGCACAATGCAAAGTATATATTGTAGAGGTGTAAAATGTGAAGTATACAAGTGGGGGTACACAGTGTGAGGTACATAAGTTAGGGGGTGCAGAATGTGAGATATATAAGTGGGGTACACATTGTGAAGTATATAATTAGGGGTACACAATGCGACGAATATAAGATAGGGGCTGCAGTATGTGAGGTATATAAATGGGGTACACAGTGTGAGGTATATAAGTTAGGGGGTGCAGAATGTGAGATATATAAATGGGGCGAACACAATGTGAGGTATATAAGTGGGGTACACAGTGTGAGGTATATAAGTTAGGGGGTGCAGAATGTGAGATATATAAGTGGGGTACATATATAAGGGCTTATATTTCAAGCCCTTCTCCGATAATCATTCTGCGGGGCTTGTCAGAAACCACTGCTTGTAATGGGATCGGCAGCAGTGCCGATCTCATTGAAAGCAATGGGATAGCATGCCGCTGACTTCTGTCACAGCTGTGGCAGAAGTCCGCGGCATTCTCCATATCTTTTCAATGGGGCTAGCGCTGCTGCCGCTGGCCCCATTGAAAAGACTGGCGATGTTGCAGCGATATCCCAGCGATTTTTGGGTATCTGCCTGCGTTTTTTTCGCACTGCGATGCGAGACTTTAACTTTAGAATCGCATCGCAGTGGAGAAAAAAACGCCAGTGGGTGGGAGCCCTAAGGGTGAAAGGATATGTTTATTGGGAATAATTGTACAATTCACAGGAAGCTCTAATACCCTGTTGTACCACCTCTAGCTTGGATATAAGATGTGATACGGGGGGCATGGAGGCTCTAGTACCCTGTTGTACCACCTCTAGCTTGGATATAAGATGTAATACGGGGGGCATGGAGGCTCTAATACCCTGTTGTAGCGCCTCTAGCTTTGATACAAGATGTGATACGGGGGGCATGGAGGCTCTAGTACCCTGTTGTACCGCCTCTAGCTTGGATACAAGATGTGATACGGGGGGCATGGAGGCTCTAGTACCCTGTTGTTCCACCTCTAGCTGGGATACAAGATGTGATACAGGGGGCATGGAGGCTCTAGTACCATGTTGTACCACCTCTAGCTTGGATACAAGATGTGATACAGGTGGGCATGGAGGCTCTAGCATCCTGTTGTACCGCCTCTAGCTTGGATACAAGATGTGATATGGGCAGGCATGGAACCTCTATACTCGATACATGAATATCGTCAGCTCCCAAGTATAACCTGACAGCTCCAGTTTATATCAGTCCAGGTTTTTCGTTCACAACACCATTGCAAATGAAGGTGATGGTGTTGGGATGTTAATGGCAGGACGCATAATGGCCACCCTAACACTAAATTTCTTTCTGCTAAGCCCATGGAAATGGTCCAGGCAGAGACAGGGAATAAAAGGTGCCACCCATGTCTGGATGGTGGACTATAAAACTGTTGGATCTGCTTGTAGTTGTTGTTGGATCAGAAAACCCTCTCTACTGGTGATCTGACTGGAGCATCTGGAGAATGTTCATCATGTGTGCCCGTCCTTATGTAACCAATGCACCCAACAGCTCCTAACAGTATGGTCAGAATGGCCTAATGGGCGGGCAAATTGTCTAAGCAACCATCCAGCTTCTTGCATTCCAATAATGTGACCCTCGCAAAGTAGGTGAACTGAACACAATGCTTTTGAGTGTGTTTTAGGGGTGTCTGGTGGTCAACAAGAGCTCCACTACACAAAAATAGCAATGGATGAAGAACTTTTACAGCCTCTGGCAACAAGATCCAGAATGTAATAAGACCACAACTGTAATCATTTGCATACCTGCTTGAGATGTAACCGCATGAGTTTTTCAATAGAATATTCCTGCATATGGATGGAGAAGAGTCAATTTGCAGATTTAAATAATGCCTGTCGCAACCAATGTACTTGTATACAGTGTATATAACGAGTCTACACACCCAGTAAAATGCTAGGTTTTTGACAATACGCCCGTGTGAATGAGCCCTTGCTTTACAAATCTTTATAAAGTTTTTTAGGACTGACCATACAGCTGCTTGAAAAAGGCAAGTGGTAGCCTTCGAAATATGTTGCTTGGCTATATATTTTTGTTTTGTCTATATATTTTTATCTTAATTATCTTGTGGAATAAATCTATGGAAGCCATCTTCTCCTCCCAGTGGTGACTTTCCATCTGCAAACCTGGAGACTTGGTGGCACCCGAACCCTCCCTGTGGAGTAAGTTCTACCTCTAATTACTTATTTATCAAGCATATTTTCCAGTGCAGCAGTTTTGTACTTGTTTACTTTTTGAACTTTCTATGACCAAGGTTTTGTGGCCCTGGGCATCTCCGCTGTCGATCTCCTTGCTTTTCTAACATCTGGCAGGGACCTTTGCTTGTGATTATCCCTAAAGGCAAACTTGGGCCATCGCTTAGACTAGTACCCCACATCAGGTGAGTCAATGTTCCGGTTATTAATTTATTGCTATTTATTTCCACATTGATTTTTTTCTTGGAGGATAAACACAAATATCTACTCCCAGATAAAGTTTGGCTCTTCTAGGAGGATTTTCCTGACACTTTCTTAGTTGGTCCATAAAGATCTTACAGCAGATCAAAGGGATCTGCTTGTTGGAAGGTGTTAGTCAAAAGAAGGGGACTAAAACATCTCCAAGGCATTACATATACCATGGGACACAGTGAAGACCATCAGCAAGAAGGGAATTAATGATCTAACAGGGACATCACCAAGAACTGGACGGCCCTCAGAAACTGATGAAAAGACCAGAAGAAAATTGTTCATGGAGGCTGCCAAGGGACTGACAGCAACATTAAAGGAGCTGCAGTAATTCCTGGCAAGCACTGGTTGTGTAGTGCATGTGACAACCATCTCCCGCGTTCTTAATATGTCTGGGCTGTGGGGAGGGGGATAAGGTGGAGGTCTTTTCAAACAAGAACATCCAAGCCTGGCCACGTTTTACCGAAACCTGTATCATGTCTGTCAGAAGTCTGTGAAGAGCATGTTCTGTCTGAGGAGACCGAGGGGAAACTTGTTGACCAGAATTCCAGAAGGGATGTTTGGTATAAAGCCAACACTGCTATCACCAGAAGACCCCCAGACCACAGTGACGATGGTGGGGTCAGCATGATGTTGGGGAGCTGTTCTGCTGCTGGAATCGGGGCTTTAGTTAAGGGGGAGGGAGTTATGAACAGTCCCAAATATCAGCCCATTTTGGATCAAAACCTTCAGGCCTTGGCTAAAAAGATGAAGAATTTTACCTTTCAGCCCAACAACAACCCAAGCAGACTGACAAATCAGAGCCCCGACCTGAATCCCATTGAAGATCTGTGGGTGGCTTAAAGAGGGTGCTACCCACAAGATCCCATTAGAATCTGACAGATTTGGAGCTTCTGCAAGGAAGAGTGGGCAAAGATTACTAAATTGGGATGTGCCATCCTGATAGACACCTACCCAAAAAGACTGAATGATGCCATAAAGTCAAAGGATACATCAACACAGTATTGCTTGCTCGGTATGTATATTTATGCAACCACAGGATTTAGTTTTGTTGTTTTTTATTTTTCCACCCTAAAAGATTTCAGTTTGCTTTCCAATGGAGTTCTACAGATAATGGGTCCCATGGAAGGTGGGAAGAAATCTAAAATGACTCATTTTTGTCAGATTTTTTAAAATGACAAAAGCATAGAATTTTACCAGGGTGCGTAGACCTTTTATATCTACTGTAAGCCTCCATTACATACCCGTTTTAAGGTCTTGCCTTTAGTAATAGGTGGAGAAGAATCCCTAAACTAAACTGGTGCATGAGATGATACTGCTGAAAGTCTCTGGTTACATTGTTGGAACAAGAAAAGCTCAGCGTAATTAGAGCATCCATCGGGGACATGGGATCATCTAAGAATTGTAGAATTTAGCTGTAACTATTTCTCTGCTGGCGTTCAGTTCTAATGACAACTATTAAAGAGGTTGTGCCAAGAGCACAGCATGTATTTATATACCACATTAGGACTAGAGATGAGCGAGCACCAAAATGCTCGGGTGCTCGTTACTCGGAACGAAATTCCCGCGATGCTCGAGGGTTCGTTTCGAGTAACGAACCCCATTGAAGTCAATGGGCGACCCGAGCAATTTTGTATTTCGCCGATGCTCGCTAAGGTTTCCATTTGTGAAAATCTGGGCAATTCTACAAAGTGATGGGAACGACACAACAACGGATAGGGCAGGCGAGGGGCTACATGTTGGGCTGCATCTCAAGTTCCCAGGTCCCACTATTAAGCCACAATAGCGGCAAGAGTGCCCCCCCCGCACTGTCAGCGTAAAGATCGTTCTCCTCTGCCATAGCTGTAACAGCTGTAGCAGAGAAGAACGATGTTTGCCCATTGAATTCAATGGAGCGGCAATACAGCCGCTCCATTGAAAGCAATGGGCTGCCGGCGTGCGCGGGATGAATTGTCGGGAAGGGGTTAAATATATAACCCCTTCCCTGCAATTCATCCAGAAATGTGTAAAAATAAAAATATATACCGGCGTATAAGGCGACGGGGCGTATAAGACGACCCCCCAACTGTCACCTTATACGCCGGCAATACAGTGGAGCAAAGAATAAAAAGCATTACTTACTTCTTCTGACGTTCTGCGGCGCTGCTGCAGGATGTCACTCCCTCCTGGTGTTTGCAGGCTCTTGCTCCCTCCTGGTTCCCGGCAGACTATTGCTTTCTCTACGAAAGGCTTTAAATCCCTGCCTCCAGAAACACATGTGCCTTCAGCCAATCACAGCCAATGACAATGATGTCATTGAATGGCTGTGATTGGCTGTGGTTCTGGAGGCGGGGATTTCAAGCCTTTCGTAGAGAAAGCAATAGTCTGCCGGGAACCAGGAGGGAGCGACAGCCTGCAGGAGCGCCGCAGATCGTCTGAAGAAGTAAGTAATGCTTTTTATTCTTTGCTCCACTGTATTGCCGGCGTATAAGGTGACAGTTGGGGGGTCGTCTTATACGCCCCGTCGCCTTATACGCCGGTATATATTTTTATTTTAACACATTTTAGGATGAATTGCAGGGAAGGGCTTATATATTTAACCCCTTCCCGACAATTCACCCCGCGCACGCCGGCAGCCCATTGCTTTCAATGGAGCGGCTGTATTGCCGCTCCATTGAATTCAATGGGCAAACATCGTTCTTCTCTGCTACAGCTGTTACAGCTGTGGCAGAAAAGAAGGATTTGTCTTCTATATGTTCTCAATGGGGTCGGCGCTGCTGCCGCCGGCCCCATTGAGCGCATATACAGAAGATTTATGGCCTTTAGAAGGACCGTTGGGGTTCTTGAAGCCTATAATCACTCCTAACGCTCTCCCTATAGCAGCTCCAACACGATAGCACTTTCCCTGAACTAATGTCAGAATGCATCCGTAGCGAGCCGCGGGAGGGGCAGATTTCAATACTCGGGTGACATCTGATCGCCCCAGCCACTCACTGCAGGGGGGTGGTATAGGGCTTGAACGTTGCAGGGGGAAGTTGTAATGCCTTCCCTGTCTTTCTATTGGCCAGAAAAGCGCGCTAACGTCTCAGAGATACAAGTGAAAGTAACCCGAACACCGCGTGGTACTCGTTAAGAGTAACGAGCATCCCGAACACCCTAATATTCGCCCGAGCATCAAGCTCGGACGAGTACGTTCGCTCATCTCTAATTAGGACATATAAAATGTTATAGAATGGCATTCCCCACTCAGGACTACTCCTTTATGGGCTGGCATGGAGCCACCTTCGTATTACAGGATGGCCATTCATGTGAATGACTGTCATGTAATACTAAATTTGACTTGCAGCAGTTTCTGCAGGGAAAATGTGTGCTTGGCCTCAGCTTTCCATGGCATAATTTGGCTTTCCGTTAGAAGTGTCAACCCAACAGGCAGAGAGGAACATCTATACTATCTTAAAAGGACATTTGTAAATCAGAGCGACCATCCCACCTCAACTGATGACCAAATCACCAGAGCCACCAGGATACCCAGAAATCAACTACTCCAATACACAGAGAAGGAAGGAAACAGTCGTGTATGTCTAGTAGTGACCTACAATCCGCAACTAGAGGTACTAAGGAAAACCGCTAAGAACCTCCATCATACCAACACAATGATGACCGTCTGAAAACCATGTTCCCGGACCCTCCACTTCTGTGATACAGGCAACCTCTAAGTCTGAGGAACTTTATAATCAGGAGTGCATTGTCCTCTGACACACAAGAAGGAACTTATCCCTGTAATGTAAGGAGCTGTAAGACCTGCTCACATGTACTGACTGCGGACAGGATACGGATCCCCAACACACAGCAGGACTAGAAGATCCCCAGGACATTCACATGTTCCACGTCCAATGTTGTGTACCTGATCCGGTGCAGTAAATGTCCTGTTGGGGGTCTTTATGTTTGAGAAACTGGACAAAAGCTGAAAGCAAGGATGAGATATCATCACCCCACAATTACAGAAAGAAATACAGAATTACCTGCGGCTGAGCATTGTTCTAGTCACGGACACAACATAGAACACATGAAAGTTATTATACTTAAGGCAATTTCAAATCACAAAGCCACAGAAGAATTTGGGAATACAAACTTATAACAACTTCTGACACTTTTAACAGAGGCCTAAATTCTTCAAGAGGATTCATGCGAGACTGGGAAGTATGAGACATCTATAGCACATATAACACTCTGGCCTGGTGACCCCCTAACACTAATTCAGGGACCATGAAACTTTCACATCTCCATCAGTGGACTATTTAAGTATGAATTTATTTCTATACTCATCCTGTTGTGGTATCCCTTTAAGTGCAAATTAATCACATCCATGTCTGTGCCCTGTCATATATATATATATATATATATATATATATATATATATATATATATGTACATACACACTCACACACATCTACTTCTTCATCCACCCAGGACTGCTGGGAGTTGCTGCTGCTGTGCTCTATAAACTGCATACAGAGGAATACAGAGATCTTGCTTTCTAAATGCAAGTTACACACACATACCTAAACTCATCATGCTGCTGTCTTAGCATCCTGTTGTCAGTCAAGAACTAGCAGACAGTGGATAGCAAGCTAAAGTGGAAGGGAAACACAATTTTAGATCACTTTTTCAGCATGAATGTCATTTGAGGTAAATTACAGTTTAGCCTATTGGCTATCATATAAGTTAGTGACGCTTTAAAGTAACTTTGCCCACCAAAAGCCACTACGAGAGGCTCCAGGCCTCTAAGTGGTCCTTCTATTTAGTCCCGGCCCCTCACTGTATGTGATAGCACCTCCAGCGGCTCACCTACATTTGTTCATTGTTTCCTTTGTATCTGTACTTCATTATTGTTACCTGAGCACCTATATGTCAGGGAGAGAGAGGGGACCCAATCAATCCCACCACTATCACCGATTTGTCATGGATCAACTACTTCGAGTGTGCTTGCCGCTATGACTCCTTGTCATGGCAGAGCCTCAATCGACCACTTTAGCGAGATTGCAAGCGCGGAGTTGATAGAATACAGGTGGATTTGTATCCAGCTTTCCCAGACTTCTGCACGCACGCAGAATGACCCCTGAATCAGTCTAACGCCTCCAGCTCTCAGCAATACGTACACACTCTCACTGCCACCACCAGCCTGTTGTTTCCCAGGTAAGCTGGAACCCAGACTAGGAATTATTAACAAAATCTTTAGAGTTATGGTTCATTTTATAACAGACAAAGTTTGACTAATAAATTGCAGATTTATTCTAAAGAAGACTAGCAGTGCTAAATATTTATATGTATACAAAAATATACAGAAAAATATGTTACAGTGGAGATAGGGTTTATAGGTATACAAAACAGTCAGTACTTAAAATAAACAAGGAGAGAATAACAAGAAAGACACAAAATTTAGGATGTTTGGTCCAAGGTTCTGATTGTGCGGAGTCACTGGAAGCAAACGGGAAAGTCCATACGCTGTAGCACACCTCTGAAGGTCTGACACTGGGTCTGTCTGACTCCGAAGTTTTCAAGGTTTGCCTAGAACATACCCCACCCCCTCTCGGTCATTCCGATACGCTGTTTGGGGTGTTCTGGGGCTCCATGAGTTTAGATGTATTTTAATTGACTGGCAGCCAGATTCCGAAAATATAATTCATATTGGGCTAGGCCCTTCACACGACCAATAATCCTTATTAAGAGATGTCCCCTTAATCTGAGAAATAACAGAGGTATCAGACCTCACTGGCACGGGGTAATTGGCATCCACTCGTCCCTGGCTAACTTCATTCCTATCATAATCAAGGACTTCCTGAGGCCAAATGCATATCAGAGACCTCTCAGATGTGAGGGAGGGCAGAATAAATAGAGTCCACTCAACTTTTCCATGGTCAAGAACGGTGGTAAGTGAACATGGAAATTGGGATGACACTTTACCAATATCATTATACCACACTATACTTGATGTTCCTTTGACTATCAGTGCTGGCAGTGGTGTCACCAGGCCTTGTGCCCTGGATCATAAACCTATTGCCTGGAACATCTGACTTGCAGCTTCCTAGTGGTGAAGCTGCACAGTGTGTACCAGCGACTGCGTACCTCACTGTAAATAGAAGTTTCCATAGATTTGCGCTATGTGAACTCTGCAGCCGCTGGTACACACTGCAATAAGTGAATAAAACTGCACCGTTCAAAGCTGATTAATGCTCAATCTGACTCCTTCCAGATCACGGCAGTATGTATATCTTCTATCTTCCCCTGACTCCCACTCTTTGGTTTCTCCTATGTCGAGGCACGAGAGTGCTGGGGACAAGTGAGGAATAGAGATGAGCGAGCACCAAAATGCTTGGGTGCTCGGTACTCGAGTTGAACTTTTCGTAATGCTCGAGAGCTCTTTTCGAGTAACGAACCCCATGGAAATCAGTAGGGGACTAGAGCATTTTTGTATGGGACCGATGCTCCGCATAGGGGATGATTTGTGAAACACCTGAAAACATCAGAAAGTCATGGGAAAAACAGAATCGGATAGGGAACGGCAGGGGCAGCATGCATGGGTGCATCTGGGGCTCCCAGGTCCCACTATTAAGCCAAAATGGGGGCAAGAGCCTGGCGGTCACCCCCCTAACTATTTACTGGAGACAGACACTCATTAGCAAGGCACACGTGCTGGCACATCTTAGCTAGGAACCACACTACCTGCAACCAAGGACAATCACCGCCTGCGAGTCACACTGCTGCCTCTTCTCCCAGGTTAAATGCTGGCATTGCTGTCCAACCCACCGCATGACCCTGCGTCCACAGCGCACACAAAATTTTCCCTGCGCAGCGTTCAGCTTGCCTCATGTCACACACTCGCTTCATAGCCACACCACCCTCATGTTGATTTATAAGCGCGTCTGCGATGAGGAGGAGCCAGAGACACACACTGCAGAAGGTTGGCAGGGCCAGGCAGCGACCCTCTTTGAAAGTGTGGGCGATAGCCCACAATGCTGATGAGAATTGATGATAAATTAATGTACGGTCATCATTCCAATCTCGTGCCACCTCTATCACAAAATTGTCAGGAGCCGCAAACATGGGCATAAAGGGGACTCAGCTGCCAGCCCAGCACTTCTACACATCTCCACAATGCAGCAGTGCATACTAACACCAAAGATTGGTTTGAAGCAGGAGGTGTCTCAAAAGTAGCCACCACAGGTATACAGTGACCCTGTGAAAGTCTCATGAAATCAGTTACGCTTCCTGTGAATGCTCCAATCCAGTATCTCGGATAACTATGGTTACGCTGATCCCCGGACCCCAAGCAGGAGGAGAAAGTGGAATAATAAGCCCAAGAAAGCATGACCAAGGCAGGACCCACAATACTCTGTGTGGGAAGTACATGAGTGGGCCCTGGGTCAGGCTCGGTCCCAGCCTCCACCTTGTGTGACCCAAGGTGCTGTGAGTTACATAGCAATGGGAAATCCATGTGTCCCCACACACTTCATTCAGTGTATGTGTCAGGCAGCTGAACACCGCTATGGGAAACCTTTGTGCAGCCACAGTATAGGTGAACCACTGAAACTTTTCTGTTGCAAGAGTATAGGCGAAACCCTCAAACCTTTCAGTAACAAGTGTATAGGCGGACCCCTGAAACTTTTCTGTTGCAAGAGTGTAGGCGAACCCCTCAAACCTTTTAGTAGCAAGTGTATAGGCGGACTCCAGTAACAT